>NW_007729481.1:82974-92968 GCF_000696425.1 Galeopterus variegatus
GGATCCAAGAGAGAGACACACGAGAGAGAGAGAGATGGAGCTAGGATGGAAGAGGGATCCAGAGATGAGGAGGAGAAAGAGGAGGAAAGAGATTCCTCAGAAGGAGAGGAAGAGGCAGAGAGGGAACGAGACACGCACAGAGGAAGAGAATGGGAGAGACAGAGGGAGAAAGGGTTGGGGGGGAGAGGAAGGGAGGCAGACAGACACAGAGAAAGACAGACAGCAGGAGGAGATGGAGAGGGAGAGGAGAGAATGAGCCTGATAGTCGGAGCCCGAGGCCTGGTATGTCCTCCCTGAATATCACAGAACCTCAGAGATGGTGTCGCCTCGGGACAAATCCTGTCCGCCTGAGTCCCCGGGCTGCAGTCCGTGGAGCCCTGCCCTAACCCTGCTGGCAGAGGCATCCTCACCGCCAGCCCCTTCCACCATGCAGTTCCAGCATCTCACCCCCAGGGGGAGCACCAGCCCCAGGGTAACCGCTCAGGGACCACAGCTGCCACTCTGAACGGGTTGACCAGCCCGGGCCCTGGAAGGTCATCTGTCCAGGGCTGTCTCCGTCCCATCCACCCGCTACCCACACAAGGCAACTCTGCTTCTGCCAGGGCCAGATCTGCGTGGGTAGGGAAGGGGACAGCCCAGGCCAAAGTTAGAGCTTCTTTTGTTTCTAAAGGAAAAATTTCAACAGCAGGAGCTGGAACTGAGGTTATAAAATCAGAAATCACGCCAGGTCAGGCATGGGGGAAGGGGGAGTGGGGATGGGAAGTGGGAATAAGGAAGGAAGGAGGAGAAGGAGGAAGAGGCAGGAAAGAAGGGTCGATTGCCTTCGTCCCCTGCCCACCTCTCTAGCCCCACCTCAGGCCTCACCATCTCTTGCCTGCAATGTTGCAACAGCCTGGTGTATTTCAAATTAAGGTGTTGTTAAGTGAGGTTAAGTGAGTATTTACTGAGTAGCTTTTCAAGGGGTGGGGGGGACACAGCAATGACTGAAACATCCTGTTTCCTCATCCTCACAGCATGCAGTCCAGTGGGAACAACAAACTTGTCCCTGAAAAGTGACCATCCAGAGGGGTCGGGGTCAGGGCTGGGATGGGGGAGGCACAGCAGAGGGGTCAGGGTGGGATGGGGAAATCTCGGGGGGTCGGGCAGGCAGTCTCTGTCTCTTCCTCCACGGCCCTCTCTCTTCCTGCCGTTGGACTGTGGCATGGGCGCCTGCTCTCTTCCCCTTCTGTCCTTCTCCTCTCATCTCTTCTTTCCTTCTCCACTTTCCTTCTAGATGTGCCCAAGTCGGAGGGAGTTCACTGCCATCCTCCCCAATGAGACAGGGCTGAGCACAGTGTGACACCAGCAGAGCTGGGGCTGGGATGCCTATGTACGTCCATGGATGTGAGCAGGAGCGAGGTGGAGAGGGCAGTCTGCCTGGGGACCATCTGTCTCCCCCACAGATGGGCGATCTTGGGCTGGCACAGGCTCAGGTGACCGGCAGGCCACAGCAGGGGCTCGAGAGCCAAAATGTCTGAGTTTGATCCGTGACCCTGTCATTTTCCAGCTCAGTGAGTTTGAGCAAGTTCCTGAAGCTCTCTGTCTCACTGTCTATAATCCCTGCCTCCAACAGTTGTTGGGAGATTAACTGAGTCAATACATGTGTGGAGCATGGAGCTTCTAGTGCATCATACACCAGTTAGTGGTCCCGACTGACCAGCAAAGGGTTAGTGAGCTCATGGTACATATTAATGTAGGCAACGGGGCCAGAGCAAAGAATGAGAAAATCAAGGCCCCTCCATTCATGAAGTCTATAAATTCTAGCAGGAGAGACAGACTAAACTCAGGCAGCATGCCGAATGAATGAGATGATCTCAGCTAGTGACAAATACCACGAAGAAAATTAAACAAGGACATATGATGGATACCGACCGGTGGGGGTGACTTTAGATTGGGTGGTCAGGGAGGGTTACTTTGAGGAGGTGGCTTCTGAGAGTCAGCCATGGGAAGTGTGGGGACAAGCATTCCTGGCAGAGGGAACAGCAAGGGCAAAGGCCTTGAGGTGACAGCAAGCTTGGCACCCTCCAGGAGCAATCAGACATTGCCTCTGACAATGTCTCCTCCTGCTAAAATGGCAGCACCCTGAGGGCAGGGTCCTCATGTATTTATTTATTGTTGTGATTGCTTGCTTTGGACCCTGTGGACCCCTCACCCTCCAGACAATGCCTGGCACATAGCAGGGTTAAGAACTGTACCTTCAAGGGATCCAAAATACTTGAACAGTTTTTCCAGGTGGGCACGATAAGGACCCCTGTTGCACGACCATTTCAGGGCATTCATAGGCTCTTTCAGTCGATCTTTGGACAGCAGGCTAAGAATTCCCACTTCTCCAAATTTGGAGACCACATCTTACCTTTCTCCCTCTTGGGAGTGGAGGGTTTAATATGACAGATTGAAGCCAGATTATTGGTGTTGAACCCTAGCTACTAGCTGGTGACTTTGAGAAGTGGCTTAACCCCTCTGTGTCTCTTATTTCCAAGTCTGTAATATGAAGATACTAGTAGCACTTACCATGCAGGGCTTCTGTGGGATTAGGTGAGATATGCACAGAGTACATAGAACGTATCTGGGATACAGTTAGTGCTCTGTAAGTATTAGCTGTAGTCATCGTCATTGAGATATGCTGGGATTAAAAGAGATCAGGTCTGTTGGGGCCTGGCACACAACAGGCACTAGGAAAGCAATGCCTGTGTTGACCACACACTAGGCTTCCCAGGCCAAGCTGGCCTGTCTGGGCGAGTTGCCTACCCTTTGACTGGATGGTATCTCTCCCCCTGCTGCCATCCTCTGCTTCTGCTGCAGGTGTCTCCTTCTCCTTCACTGGACTGTTTCTACTTTTCCTGAGTCTCTTTGTCGCTCTCCCTGACCTCGTAGCTTAGTCACTCTGTGCTTCTCTGACTCTCCCCTCTGAACCTCTATTTCCTGCTTGTCTAGATGTCTGCATGGCTTTGGATCCCACTCAGCCTTTATCTCCGTCCGCACATCTCTGAGTGAGTGTCTCTCTCTAGCTGACCATCTCTTCCTTTCCCTGCATGTGTCGCTCCATCTCTGGCTCTGTCTTGCCCTCTGTCTGTGTCTTGGGTCTTTCTTGGATTCTTTCTCCTGGTTTCTGTGGGTCCCAGTTCTTCGTTCCCTCCAGCCCTCCCTCTCTCCCCCTGCTTCTCCCCTTCCTTTCCCCCTTCTCTCTTTACCTCTCTCTCAGACGCTTTCTCTTTCTCACTCTGTCTCTCCCTGGCTTTTCGACCCTCTTTTACTGCTCTTTTCTCTTGCTTCCTTTCCCCTCAAAGCCTTTCTCTTGCTCTCTTCTTTCTTACACATGCTCCCTCACTCTGTCTCTCCCTGGCTTTTCGACCCTCTCTTGCTGCTCTTTCTTTCTCTTGCTTCCTTTCCCCTCAAAGCCTTTCTCTTGCTCTCTTCTTTCTTACACATGCTCTTTGCCCGATACCGCCCCTCTGGCTGGCTGCCTGTGGGAAGGAGTGAGGTGGAGGTGATTATGTAACTTATGATTCTGGGAGGTGGGTGTGAGGGGTGAGGAGGAGGCCAGGGAGGAATATTTTCTTCCTTCTCACCCTTCTTAGCCCTCTCCTTTTCTCCTCAGTCTATCAACCTGGCCTCATAGACACCTGCCCCAGCTCCATCCTTCCTGGATTGGGTGGAGAGATCAGATCACTGCCTCCCTCACCTGGGGACAGTCAGAGAATGAATAATAAAGGACCAGAGGGAGTGGGGGGCTCAGACTGGGAGGCAGAGGCTGCAGTCAGGTAGAGCTTCCCAGAGGAGACAGACAGGCGCCAGGGCTCTCTCACAGCCCCCAGAAAAGGCAGAAAGAAACAGAATCAAGATGTCAGCGGAGATTTTAGGGAGCCACCCAACTCAGCTGCACTGAGCACAGAAGGAGGGATGAATGGCCTCCTCCCCAGCCCACTGGTCCTGGATTTCAACATGGGAAGGAATGCTTTGCTTCCTACCCCCTTCCTGGGGAGCTCTTGGTCACCATGGTGCTCCTGAAAATTCCATAGATCGCTACCCCACCCATCAGGGAACAATATGAAGTTTATATTCCCAACACCTACACTTCAGCACTAGGGATCTCCTTACCCACCCACAAGTCTCACTGTTTCTTACTCCCTTCCTCAAACACACCAGCCTGTCCCGTCCCCAAACCTTCCCCACACAATGCAGCTTGAGGAGAGGAGCCCCAGGCAAGTTACTGAGGCCTGTTGGGGACTAGTTCCTGGAGGGGCAAACTGGTGTGCTAATCCCGACTTTGCCCCTTGAGGGCCTTGTGGTCTCTGTGAGTCTCAGTCTGTTCGTGTGTACAGTGGGGTGACACACAAAGATGTGAAGATCTGATGAGAGGGTGAAAGTAAGGGACTCAGCACAGTGCTGGCACCAGTGGGCTGCTCAGGAATGGACAGTCCCCTCCTGCTCCCCGCTGACTTTCTTGATGGTCCAGCACCCAATTGACAGTCCATGCAGCAGTCTCCTTATTACCTGCCACTAACCTCAGTCTACCCTCAGTCCACTGCTCAGCCTCACTGCTGTCAGCCTTGCCCCCCACTTACAGTGAATTCTTCCCTGAGAGTAGATTTCAAAGGACTAAGGAGCCTTGGCTAGGAAATAGTTGTTGAATAATAATAATGGCATCGTGCTCATGGCTTTAAATACATTTAATCCACACAACAACCTTGCAAGGGAAGTGCTGTTACTGGGACTCTCATTTTACAGAAATGGGCACAGGCTCAGAGAAGTTAGGTGTCTCATTCAAGATAACATATACCAAGAAAGCAGCAGAGGCAGGACTTGAACCCAGCTCCCTTTGACCCCAGAGCATCTCACAACCTTAGACATGCCCTTGAAGGACAAAATTGGAAGGCACGGATGCAGTGGGTTGAATGGCCCCCCAAAGTCTTCAAAGCTTAATCTCCACTGTAACTGTCAAGGGTGGGAAATCCTATTATGGTCATTGAAATGTGGGGCCTTGAAGAGGTGATTGATTGGACTGTGAGGACTATGCCTAGTAAATGGATCGATCCATTCACTGACTAACAAATTGATAGATTAATGGTTGTCATGGGCATTGTTCTGAGGGCTTTAAAAGGAGGAAACACGAGGAGCTCTCTCTCTGCTCCGTCATTTTCTGCCACGTGAGACCCCTGCATTGCTGTAAAGGCAGCTCCAAAGAAGACCCTCACCAGGTGTGTTCCCTGGACTTGGGACTTCCCAGCCTCTGAAACTGTAAGCAATAAATTTTATTTTCTAACAAATTCCCCAGTTCCAGATATTTTGTTATAAATAACAGAAATGGACTAATACACTGGATGTGAACGGAAAAGGGCTGAAGAGATGAAGACAAGAGCATGGCCCCATGAGCTTGACGCTCAATTTTGGTGGGCTCAGAAAGGAGACTAGAAGTTATATAACCCCATAGCCACAGCAACCTCCCTTTTGGGAGCCAACTCCCAGAATATTTAATCCAAAGATATTTAGGTTACCAAAGAAGCTAAATCCCTTGGTCTTTGTAACCAGGATCTGTGGCCAAAGGCAGTTCCTTTTTCCTGGTACCACGAGATCTGAGAGGTCTTCACCCTCTGCTTGTTGGTCCTGGTGATCTTTACCATCTGGAAGCATGAGAATAAAAGCAGCAAGATACCCAAATGCATTTACCTCTGCTGTATCTGGGAACCTGTCTGGGACCCCAGCCACCCCCACCCCTGCCACCGCCCAGACTTTCTTAATGAGTGCATCAGCTGAATATCAACTCTTCTCTTTGCTGATTGTTTTCCTTTTGTTTCCCTATATCAGTCCAAGTTAATCCTTAGAGCAGACACTGTTGATTGTTCCCCTACACCTATTTACCTCTTATTTCTTTAGTAATAGAACCCCCAAATCTGAGCTGATCTTAAGACCATTCAAAACAGACTACATTTCCCAGCCTCTCTTGTAGCCAGGCATGCCATTGAGACTGTGAGCAAATGAGATTCGAGGGGAAGTAATGAGTGAGACTTCCAGGCTGTGCCTTCTAGTCCCATGCCCCATTATCCTGTTGGTTGGACTGCAGATCCAGCTCATGAGGTGGTAAGCCATCTTTAACTGTGAAGATCAAGGCGACACCCTGGGAAATGGCAGAACTAAAGACAGAAGAAGCCTGGGTTCTTAGCACTGGAGATGCCATTTCAGCATTTGACTGCTTATACTCCAAGATAAACTGTTACATTGCTTAAGCCATTGTTTCTTTTGGGGGGGCGGGGGTGTCTCTGTCAGCTCATGAGGTGTTAAGCCATCTTCAACTGTGAAGATCAAGGCGACACCCTGGGAAATGGCAGAACTAAAGACAGAAGAAACCTGGGTTCTTAGCACTGGAGATGCCATTTCAGCATTTGACTGCTTATACGCCAAGATAAACTGTTACATTGCTTAAGCCATTGTTTCTTTTGGGGGGGCGGGGGTGTCTCTGATACTAATGAACACAATATCCTTTTCTTTTATGACTTCCTAAATTGAACACCCCAACCTAAAATCTATAGGAACCACACAGCCAAGCTCCAAGCTCAGAAAGACCTGCCACAACATGATCCATTTGTTCATCTCTAGCTGCCCACGTACAATTTCAAAAGCCTTCCCCATCCAGGCTGGTTCATCTAACCTTTTCTTCTTTATCTATCACCCAGGCATTCTTCCATCCATTCACATTCAGCCAAGTAATTATCTAAACTCTAGATATCCTTCCGATATCATCCATTTTCCTATCCTCTGTCCCCCGATACACTCGTCCTACATTCATCATCCCTACCTCCTAACATGTAGCCTGGCCACCCATCCATTCACTCTTTCTTCCATCATTACCTCCTCATACATCTATCAACTCATTTGTTTATTCATTCTTCTATTCACCAATACATCCAGCCTTGCATACATTTGCCTCGTCCCGTTCATTTATCCACTGGTCCATCCACAGCCAATGATTCTTCTCTCCATTTGTCCACCACTCCAACGACTCATGCGTCCATTCTCCCATTCATTCATACTTACTTCCATGGTTCATTCACACATCTTTCCATCTGATCCTTGCTTTCATCTACCTCTAACAGCTTTGATCCTTCTAAGCATCCAGTGACAGAGGGGCTCAGTCCCCCATATCCATGCTCCCCTCATCAGGAAATTCCACATTGATTAATTTACTTTCCTTCCCTCTGCATCTGACCCTCTGTGACATTTTTAAGGAGGGAAGAGGTTAGGATTTGGTTTCCTTATCCAACTTTAGAAGAAAAGAGGAAGTGGGGGAAGGAATATTGAGCTGGGCCTTTGTGGGGAGAAGATTCAGCAGAAAGACTCAGAAATGGGCTTCCATTTAGGTCCAGATCTCATATACAGGTCTCGTTCCAACACATATGCTCATTCTCTATCATTCTCCTGAACCAACTCACATTCCACATCCCGTACTGGAAGCCCTGCCTCATCTCCAGGTCTCAGCCTCCTGAGCTCTTCTGTATCCAGTGAGGAACAGAGGAAGGGTGAGGAAGGAGGAGCCCCATGGGGTCTAACACAAGGGACTGGCATTGCCCCCACCCCACTCTTCCTACAGCATGGCTCACCGTGAGCTGGGCACATAAGGGGGAAGGAGGGAGCTCCATAAAAAGAAGACCCAGGGAAGCTTCTAGAATGTTCCCAGTGCTGGCCCACAGCTAAGAGGGGGGAAAAAAGACCTTAAGGTGCTGGCAGGTGTGACTTTGGCCAGCAGAGAACACTAGAAGTTCCTTTGGAACTTCTTGAATTTTCTGCAACACTAAAAGGTAGAGAAGAAGAGTACCATAGAGCAGATCCAGGATGAGATTGGCTTCCTGCTCGAGGTGTCTCAGGAGACTAAGTGTATGGACTCCACTAAAGGACGAGAAGAGGGATATGGGATTGTACTTGGTTGAATAGTGTCTCCCTGTTGTAGGATGAATTGTGTCCTTCCCCAAATTCTGTGTTGAAGCCCTCACCACCAGTACCTCAGAATGTGACTGCATTTGGAGAGACAACCTTTAAAGGGGTGATTAAGTTAAAATTAGGCCATTAGGGAGAGCCCTAATCCAATCTTACTGGTGTCCTCATGAGAAGAGGAAATTAAGACACACAGATAGACACCAGGGTATGTGTGCACAGAGGAAAGACCACGTGAGGACACAGAGAGAAGGCAGCCATCTGTGAGCCAAGGAGAGAGGCCTCAGAAGAAATCAAACTGCCAATACTTTGATCTTGGACTTCTAAGTCTCCAGAACTGTGAGAAAATTCACTTCTGTTGTTTAGGCCACCCAGTCTGCAGTATGCTGTTACGGCAGCCTGCTTTGATTTGAATGTGTCTTCTCCAAAATTCATGTGCTAAAGCTTAATCCTCATTGTGGTGGTGTTGAGAGCTTGGGCCTTTTGGAAAGTGACTAAGTCATGAGGGCTCCATCCTCAAGAATGGATAAATGTCTTGTAAAATGGCTGGAAGGAACGAGCTAGAGGGGCTAGCTTTGCCTTTCTGACTTCCACTATGTTTGTCCCTTCAGAGGCAGAGGATGCAGCAACAAGATACCATCTTGGAAAGAGACAACCACCCTCACCAGACAGCTGACTCTGCCACCTCCTTGATCTTGGACTTCCCAACCTCCAGAACTATGAGAAATAAATTTCTGGGTTTTTAAAAAATAAATTACCCAGACTGTGGTATTTTGTTGTAGCAGCGCAAATGGACTAAGACACAGCCCTAGCAAGCTAATGCACTGTCCCCCAAAGTCCTGTCCATCAGGAATCTCAGTCCTTATTTGGAAATAGTCTTTGCAGATGTAATTAGGTTAAAATGAGGTCACACAGGTATCCTTTTAAGAAGAAAAAACAGAGAAATAGACATACAGAAAGGAGAATGCCATGTGAAGACATACACAGGTGCACAGAGGGAATGCCGTGTGGTAATGGGGGCAAAGATTAGAGTGACGCATCTACAAACCAGGGAACACCAAGGATGTCCAGCAACCACCCGAAGCTAGGAAGAGGCATAGAAAGATCCTCCCCTTGAGTCTTCAGAGGGAGATCCTCACACCGTGATCTTGGACTTCCTGCCTCCAGACCTGCAAGATATCTACAAACCAGGGAACACCAAGGATGTCCAGCAACCACCCGAAGCTAGGAAGAGGCATAGAAAGATCCTCCCCTCGAGTCTTCAGAGGGAGATCCTCACACCGTGATCTTGGACTTCCTGCCTCCAGACCTGCAAGAGAACAAATGTCTGTTGTGTTAAACCACCCGATTCGTAGTACTTTGTTAAGGCAGCCCTAGGAAACTAATATGGAAATTATAGGGTTATACTTGAGAAATTTAAACCATATGGTAGGGGTTTCATTGAGTGTGAAGTGGGTTGGGCTTCTTGGGAAGTTTTGAACTTTGGTGTTCCTGGATATCACCAGCTTGTATGCAAGCCAACTCTTCATAGGAAAGGTCATTAAAATTCCTCTTGCCTGGGAAATCTTAACCCAGGGACCATGGCTAGGATCAGAACATTCGGTGGACTCCCTGAAATTATATCTAAAACCCACTGAGCACAAATATTCAGGCAGTTCAGTTTGAGAATAGTGTCACAGTCAATAAAGCATTGCTCTGCCCCCAAAATGAATTCATGATAATTCAAAATTCTTATTTGCTTCTCTACCAGGACAGTAAAAAGGGATTGTGAAAAAAGAAAGAAAGAAAGAAAGAAAGAAAGAAAGAAAGAAAGAAAGAAAGAAAGAAAGAAAGAAAGAAAGAAAGAAAGAAAGAAAGAAAGAAAGAAAGAAAGTGGCAGAGACTGGCTAGGTGCTCACCAATCCTGTTTTTCATTAATGGGCACACAAGGAGATTACATTTCCCAATATTCCTTGTAGCTAGGTTAGGACCAGCTACATCAGCACAGGTTTTATGTAAGTATGAAATAAAATTTCTTGTGTTAAAGAGA
>NW_007729481.1:93106-95718 GCF_000696425.1 Galeopterus variegatus
AAAGAAAGAAAGAAAGAAAGAAAGAAAGAAAGAAAGAAAGAAAGAAAGAAAGAAAGATTGTGGCAGAGACTGGCTAGGTGCTCACCAATCCTGTTTTTCATTAATGGGCACACAAGGAGATTACATTTCCCAATATTCCTTGTAGCTAGGTTAGGACCAGCTACATCAGCACAGGTTTTATGTAAGTATGAAATAAAATTTCTTGTGTTAAAGAGATTTTGAAATTGTTTGTTACAGCAGCTAGGTGACTTAGTTGGGGTTTTAAGCACATAGTTTGGGGATCTTATTAAAATCTCCTCTCCTCCCTTTCTCAATTCATCAGCTTTCTGTAATTCTCTGGGGACACTGTCTTGTCCTCATGCCACTCCCTTACCGCATCTCTTCACTCATCACTCTGTCCTTCATCAGCCACTTGCCTCACTTGGCTTTCATGCGTGTGTTGTACAGCTGGTTGATGCTTCAGCCAAATTAGCCTCTTTGGAATAACAAATTGTTTTATGCTCTCACTGTTTTTTTTCAAGAGTTTAAGCACCTATAACTCCACTCCTGTCACTATTCTCTCCTACAGTTTTCCCTTCTTATTCATTTTTCAGTGGAATTGGCTGTGGTCACTCACACATTAATCATTTCTTTTGTGTTCATTACATATGTACATTTGAGTGTGGTGGGGGGTGTGTTCACCTGCAAGTAACCAGAAAAAAGTGACAGGGGCTTAAATAAGATAATTTAATTCTCTTACACATTCTAGACATTCAGAGCTTGTCATCCCGAGGTTAGTATGGGGCCCCACAAGGTATGGCTCTTTTATCTTGTCGCTCTACTATGTGTGTTTTACATTCCCAAGATCATATCACTGTGCAAAATGATTGCTGTAGCTCCAGCCATTGATCCCGCTTTTCAGCTAATAGAAAGGAAGAAGAGAAATAGAAGAAAAAGAAGATCAAGGATTTAAACCACATTTATTAATGGAGATACTGACCATTCTGCTATGTCCTATTGGCCAGAACCTAGTTATATTGCCACACCTAGCTATAAGTGAGGCTGGGAAATGTGGATTTAACTCTACACAGACATATTTCCAGCTACAAACTGGGGTTTCTGTTATCGTAGAACAAGGGGAGAGCAGATTTTAGGGGACCATTGGTGGCCTCCATTACAGTGTACATGTATTTATTTTTCTAGGGGTAAACTCCATGACTTCTATCAGATTCCCAAATATAAAGAGCCAAAAACTCTTTATGTGCCACTGAAACAATGGAGCACAGACACAGCGATAAATATAGACACAGACAGAAAAAAACAGAAGTGCCCATCTAATAGGAACTCACAACCAAGCTTGATGTAGTGATCTTGGAATTTTGGAATTTCCTGAAATTTTATGCAAAATTCTATGCATACAGCATTTTTCTATTGAGGAGGATGAAAAGCTTTCATCAGAAGAGTGTCCATAATCCCCCCAAAATGGGTCATTACCACTTAGCTCATCCTTGTTTCCCATTTTACAGATGGGAAAGGGAAAGGTACTTGCTTATTGTCACTGAGGGAGTCAGTGGTATAGATGCAGTCACAATTGAAACCTCACTCATGTATGTGTCTTTTACCACCTGACACTAAAAAAAAAAAAAAAGTTGATTCCAGATACTGAATGCAAACAACAGGTGGTGAAGTGCCCTTGGTCACAGTACGTTGCCATGCTCTTAACCACTGCTGCATGCAAAATGCCTGGTATAGTGCTCAGTACTTAGGAACTGTGTTCAGCATTCTTGATTTTTACTCTACCAAATCTGGGAGGGCAATGAAGGAAGTAGAAAGAACTTGGGAGACAAGACTCTTATGCAAATGATTGATCTTGGGTACAGAGAAACTCCAGGGTCACAGAGGCAGGAACTGGCTATACTGAGATTTGGAGTTAGAAATGTCTGAGTCTTTTCACACATACAAATAAGACTTATACAAAAACGTTCACAGCCACTTTACTCATAATAACCCAAAACTGGAAACATCCCAGGTATCCATCAGTAGGAGAATGGATGAACAAACTGTAGTATATTTATACAATGGTACACTACTCAGCAGTAGTTAGCTGCTGTTGTGCTTATGTGTGATAAACACAACATGAATGAATCTCAAATAATTGTGCTGAGCTAAAGAAGCCTTATACATACATCCATGTTTACAGCGGCATTATACACAATAGCTAAAAGGTGGAGGCAACCCATGTGTCCATTGATGGATAAAAGAATAAGCAAAAATGTGGTATATATATACAGTGGAATATTATTCAGCCTTAAAAAGGAAGAAAATTCGAACACACACTACAACATGGATAAACCTTGAGGACATTATGCTAAGAGAAATAAGCCAGCCATAAAAAGATAAATAGTGTATAATCCCACTTATATAAGGTACTTAGAGTAATCAAAATCATAGACATAGAAAGGGGAACGGTGGTTGCCAGAAGCTGGCGGAAAGGGGAGTGGGGAGTTACTGTTGAACGGGGACAGAAGAGGTGAACGGTGGCAATGACTACAGCTCAACATAAATTTACCTAATGCCACCAAACTGTCTACATAAAAATGGGTAAGATGGTAGATTTCGTTATGTGTATATTA
>NW_007729481.1:96629-97821 GCF_000696425.1 Galeopterus variegatus
AATGTCTATCATTGGCAAAAAAAGATTAGTTTAAAAATTTTGGTTTAATAAAAACAACCAACTCTTCTTTGTGTTAAGTATAATACAAGGGTGTACTTTATTCTACTTTTTCCTGAAACAAAAAAAGATTTACTGAACATAAAAAGCTAACACTTATTAACCTAAATAACAAACAGAGAGGCTCTCTAAAAGAATGATAGGTTTAATTGGGAATATAACATTGCAATGAGAATTTGCATGCTATAGTAAACTATGTGTGTATTTACGGAGTTAAAAGATGACAAAGTTTTAAAGGAAAAAAATGATAGAGGATTACATAATTGTTTTGGGAAATTATACTTGACTACAAGGATCAATAACAAGGCTGAGGTCGGTCCAAGGTTGGAAAGACAGTTGCTAGGTAGAGGTCCTCACAGAAGTAGTTTTTGTATAAGGTTGCAATGGCCTTTGTGCAAGACTGTCATTTTGCAGAGTCCTTTGTGATAATTTTGTTGTCAGACATTTGTGCATGAGAATCCTCCCTTCATGGCCTTCCTCTGCTCTGTCAGGGTGTTTTTTTGGTTTGTTTGTTTTTTTAACACAAGTGACTCCATTTTTGATTCTGGCAACATTCACACATTATTCCTACGAAATGTTTAAGATATTGAAAATGTAAATTGTTGCTCAATTAAATTGAATCATTATTCTGACAAACTTCATTTCAATAGCAATTACATTTTTGTAGTATGTCTGTTTGAATATAGTTTCTAAGATCTTTAGGTACTTAAAACCTTGGACTTTTTAAACTTAATGAAGAGCCATCAGATACCTAGACATCCTGCAACAGTGATTACTAAGCATAATTTAAAGTTTATATAAATTTGTTTATTATTTTTATATGCGATGGAGATGCTCACATTGTACCCCATAAATATGTACAATTATTATGTATCAATTAAAAAATTTTAAAACACCACAATGATATAGCTCTGTGCATTTGAAGAGTAGCAGTTCATTAAAAAACAGAGTTTCAACTTCTTAAGAAAAACTTACTTGAAGTCATGATAATAAATGTGTTCACTATGTCACTTTAAAAAGGTATAAAAAGGATGTGCAAGACTATGGGAAGTTGTCAACTGTCAAAAGACACAGAGAGAATTCTACAAACAGTAAGAGAAAACCATCAAGTCACTTATAAGGGAATCCAGATTAG
>NW_007729481.1:98641-100646 GCF_000696425.1 Galeopterus variegatus
CAGAAAACAACAACAAAATGACAAGAGTAAGACCTCACATATCAACAATCACCTTGAATGTGTTGTTTAGTAGATCTCCAGAATTCATTCATCTTGCATAACTGAAACCTTGTACCCTTTAACCATCACTTCCCCATTTCCTCCCACTCTCTGCTTCTGTGACATTGATTATTTTAGGTTCCTCATGTGAGATCATACAGTATTTTTCCTTCTGTACCTGACATTTTACTTAGCATAATGCTGTCCAGGTCCAACCAGATTATCATAAATGGCAGGATTGTTTTCTATTTTAATGCTGAATAATATTTTTGTGTATGTATATTCCACATTTTCTTTATCTGTTCATCCATCAATGGACATTTAGGCTGTTTCCAAATCTTGTTTGGGGTATTATGAATAGCAGTTCCTGTGTATATTGACATGCTTCCATCCTTTGGTTGGTTGGTTGGTTTTGTTTTGTTTTAGCACTTCCCTACTTTCTAGTATTACAAGGTGCTCTAGGCTCATTTTGTATTTTCCCTTCCCATCTCCATCCCTAGAATCATCCATTTCTCCAAGGAGCCCTGATTGCTTTTATTAGAGAAGGGTGTAAAAAAAAACCAAGATCTGGGCACTGCAGGTGTTCTTTGCTACTGGAGTGTCATTGTTTCTCAGCCCCCTCAGCAGAGAGAGCTAGGAAATAAAAGTTATGTATAGTAACCCATTTATATCTATCTATATATATCTATATATATATCTTTATAGTTGTTTCTGTAACCATACATACGTATGTATATACATATTACCATTAGCTGATATTATCCAGCTATCTCACTACTGGGTATATACCCAAAGGAAATGAAATCCATAGACATATGTTTGTGTGTGTGTGTGTATGTGTATGTGTGTGTGTGTGTGTGTGTGTGTGTGTGTGTATATATATATATATATATATGTTTAATCTCATGCTAATGTTTCTCAACCTAATCCAGTACCACATGGTTTATTCTAGCCTTCCATTTTGTTTATATGTAACTTCCTTCTTTAGTAATGAGAAATTTGGCTTTCACCATCCACCATCCGTTTACTTATCTGTTCAGGCCCAGTGTGCATGGAAAGAAGTTTCACAATTTTTAACCTGTATCCCCATGAGAATCAAATTTACAGTGCTTACATACAGTGTACAATTCCTTTTATCTTTAGCCTTACAGCTTTCACTCCAAGCAGTGTGTTCCGAAGTTACTTAGGTCAGTTAATTCTCTCCCATTCAGTTGAGTGTGGTTATGTCACACATTTGTAATACAGTTAGATTAATTCGTCACGGCCTGCATTCTATCCTGCGATCCCGGCATCCTGGTTGATATGGTTTTCTGTTTTGTCTTGCTTTTGTTTAGCATAACTAAAGTTCATTCTTTGTGATATACATTTTGTGGATTTTGACAAGTGCGTAAAGTCACGTTATCTACCACCCCAGTATCATAAAGAACAGTTCCTTCACCCTAAAATTTTTATGTGTGTCTTATCTGCAGTTAACTACTCCCTCCTACCCTATTCTCTGACAACCATTAATTTTTTTATCTTTATAGTTTTGTCTTTTCCAGAATGTTATGAAAATGAAATCATATAATAAGTAGCCTTTAAGGTCTGTCTTCTTTTTAAAAAACATTTTAACATTCATTTGTACATATTTGTGGGGTATGGTGTGTTGCTTCAATACATACATATACTGCACAATGATTCACTTAGCGTAAACAGCATAGTTTTGTACCCATTAGTCCCCCACTTTCCCTCCACCCCACCCCCGCCTCTGAAAAAGAACAAGGCTAGAGGACTCACATCACTGGTTATCTTTTTTATAAAAACACTGTAATCGGGCTGGCCTGGTGGCGCACTCAGTAGAGTGTGGCACTTGGGAGCACGGTGGCACTCCCACCGAGGGTTCGGATCCCATATAGAGACGGGTCCGCTCACTGGTTGAGCGCGGTGTGGGCGCAACACCGAGGGTTGCAATCCCATTGCCGGTCGC
>NW_007729481.1:100882-143386 GCF_000696425.1 Galeopterus variegatus
AAAAACACTGTAATCGGGCTGGCCTGGTGGCGCACTCAGTAGAGTGTGGCACTTGGGAGCATGGTGGCGCTCCCACCGAGGGTTCGGATCCCATATAGAGACGGGTCCACTCACTGGTTGAGCGCGGTGTGGGCGCAACACTGAGGGTTGCAATCCCATTGCCGGTCGTGGTAGGGGCACAACACTGAGGGTTGCGATCCCATTACAGGTCACGAAAAAAGACAAAAAGAAGGTGTGGGCGCAACACCGAGGGTTGCAATCCCATTGCCGGTCGCGGTAGGGGCACAACACTGAGGGTTGCGATCCCATTACAGGTCACGAAAAAAGACAAAAAGAAAAAAAAAACAACAACACTGTAATCAAGACCAATTGGTAATGGCAAAAGGACAGACACATAGATCAATGTAACAAAATAGGGAGCCCAGAAATAGACCCATAGAATGAAATATACTTAACTGATTTTTGATAAAAATAAAATGGAAAAAGAATAATCTTTTCAAGAAATTATGTTGCAACAATTGGGCAAAAATAAAAGCAAACATAGATACATACCTCGAACCTTATAAACGTTAACTCAGAAGGCATCTAAAATTATAAAACTTCAAGAGGAAAATAGTCTTTCACCTTTAATTAAGACATTTTTCACAGATATTCTTTATGCAGTTAAAAATGTTCCATTTTATTCTTAATTTGCCAAGATTATTTATCACGAATGGATGTTGACTTTTGTTGAAAGCTTTTTAAAAATTTATTTCTGTATTTATTGACATTTTAAAATTTTGTTAGTATGGTTAAAAACATTGATTTTTGTGTGTGTGCTATAGTAGCCTTTTTATATATTGCTAGATCTTAACTTGTTCATATTTTGTTAAGGAGTTTTGACTCCATGTTTACAAAACTTATCATCCTGTAGTTTTCTATAGTGTCCTTGTTTTTAATATCAGGGTAATGCTGACCTCATGAAATGAGCTGGGAAGTGCTACCTTCTCTTCCAGAAGAGGATGTCTAGAATGGGTGTTATTTCTTTATGTACTTGGAAGAATTAAACAGTGAAATCAGCTGAGCTTCTAGTTTCCTTTTTTTTTTTTTTTCTTTCTTTATTTCTCTCTCTCTCTCTTTTTTTTTGCAGGTTTTCAACTATCAGTTCAATTTCTTTGATAGGTGTACGGCTATTCATGCTATCTACTTTTTCTTTTGAAAGTTTTGGTGGTTTGTGTCTTTCAAAGAGTAGGTACATTTTATCTATGTTTTCAGATTTATGGACATAGAGTTGTTTGTAATAATCCTTTATTATCTTTTTAATGTCTGTGTACCAATAGTGATGTCCCTTCTTTAATTTCTGATATTGATCATTTTTGTCTTCTTCCTTATTTCCTCCCATTAAGCTAGCTAGATCAATTTTTTTGGTCTTTTCAAAAGAATCAGCTTTTGGTTTATTGAGTCTTCTATTTTTTCTCTGCTTTCAATTTATTGATTTCTGCTCTAATTATTATTATTATTTTTTGCTTGCTTTAGATTTAATTTTCTCCTTTCTCTAATTTGCTAAGATAAAAACTTGTTACTGATTTTAGATATGTCTTTTCTTCTAATTTATTTTCTCAGTACTATGTGTTTCCTCTGAGCACTGCTTTAGTTGTATCCCATAAATTTTGATCCTTGTTTAGTTCAGATATTTTTTAGTTACCTCTGAGACTTTCTCATTGACCAGTGCATTATTCAGAAGTATGTTCCATTTTCAAATATTTGTTTTTTCTACGTCCTTTAAAAAATTTTTTTCTAGTTTAATTCCTCATAGTTCAGTAATGCACAAGACATTGTTTCTATTCTTTCAAATTTGTTAAGATTTGTTTTATAGTCCAGAATGTGGTCTATCTTACTGAATGTTCCATGTTCACTCAAGAATAGAGTGTATTTTGCTATTGTTGGATGGAGTGTTGTATGAATGTCAAGTAGGTCAAGTTGGTTGATATTGGTATTTGGATCATCTATGGCCTTAATGATTTTCTGCCTATTTGTTTATCAATTATTGAGCAAGGGATACTGAAGTCTCCAACTATTATTGTAGGTTCGTCTATTTCTCCTTTCAGATCTATCAATTTTTGTCTTGTATGTTTTGAAGCTTTGTTGTTATATGCATAAACATTAAAATTGTTATGCCTTCATGAAGAATTGACCCCTTTATCACTATGTAATGTTCCTCTTTGTCCCTGTTATCTTTTTTTGTTCTAAAATCCACAATGTCCAAAATTCACATAGCTACTTCAGCCTTACATGAATTAGTGTGTGCATGGCATATCTTTCTCCATTCTTTTGAATTTTAACCTAAGTCTCTATAAAGTGTATTACTTGTAAACAACATATAGTTGTGTCTTGCTTTTTATCCAATCTAACAATCTCTGTTTTTTAATTAGTATGTTTAGACTACTAACATTCAAGTGATTGTTTATATATTTGGATTAAAATCTACCATATTACTAGCTGTTTTCTATTCATTGTATTGTTCTCTGTTGCTTGTTTCCTCTTATTATGTCTCCTCTGCTATTTTTTTTACTGTCAGTATACAATGTAGTTGATTTTCGTGTCCCTTTACCAAACTCTTTTCCCCCCTCCCTCTCCCCCCTCTCCCCAACAACATCATGTCCGTTCACTTGTCTTAAGTTCAAGGAATTGTGATTGTTGTGTCTTCTCCTCCCACCCCACCCCATTTGTTTGTTTGTATATTTATTTATTTATTTTTAGCTCCCACAAATAAGTGGGAACATGCAGTATTTCTCTTTCTGTGCCTGGCTTATTTTACTTAGTATAATTTTCTCTAGGTCCATCCATGTCATTGCAAATGGCAGTATTTCATTCTTTTTTATAGCACAGTAGTATTCCATTGTGTAGATGTACCACATTTTCTGTATCCACTCATCTGGTGATAGACATTTGGGCTGGTTCCAACTCTTAGCTATTGTAAAGAGTGCTGTGATGAACACTGGGGAACAGGTATACCTTCGACTTGATGATTTCCATCCCTCTGGATATATTCCCAGCAGTGGGATAGCTGGGTCATATGGTAGATCTATCTGCAATTGTTTGAGGAACCTCCATACCATTTTCCATAAAGGCTGCACCATTTTGCAGTCCCACCAACAGTGTATGAGAGTTCCTTTTTCTCCTCAACCTCGCCAGCATTTATCATTCTCAGTCTTTTGGGCCTTCTCTGATTTTAATTAAGTATATTTTATAATTCCACTTTATTTCTTCAAGTGGCATATTATTTATACCTCTTTTAACAACTTTCTTGTTGTTTATACCAGAGTTTATGATATACAATTTTAAATTGTATGAGTCCATTTTCAAACAAAATTATATTGTTTTATGTGCAGTAAAAGAACCTTAGTTTGATAATATATCTATTATCAATTTCTCCTTTCCATCTCTTGTATTGTTCTTGCCATATATTTCAATTTTACATATGCTACAAACACCCAATACGTTGCTACCATTATTGAGAGAGCACCAAATCCTAACCACTAGGCCATTATTAATTTAAATATTATTTTTTGGAGCAACTAAAAACAATGGAGAAAATAAAAAAGATTATACTTAACCTTTATTTATTTGATTTCCAACTCTCTTCATTTCTTTGTGTAGATTTAAGCACATTTCTTCTGCCTGAAGAACTTCCTTCAATATTTCTTGTAGGACAAGTATACTGGCAATGAATTTCTACTCCAAACCCTTGTTTTGTTTAAGAAAGTTTTTATTTTTTCCTTTATTTTTAAATTTTGATAAAGCATACATACAGGCATACCTTGGGGATATTTTGGCTTCAATTCCAAACCACTGCGATAAAGCAAATATCACAATAAACTCAGTCATACAAATTTTTTGGTTTCCCAGTGCAAATGTAGTAAAGCATACATACAGGCATACCTTGGGGATATTTTGGCTTCAATTCCAAACCACTGCAATAAAGCAAATATCACAATAAACTCAGTCATACAAATTTTTTGGTTTCCCAGTGCAAATGTAAGTTTTGTTTATCTTATACTGTAGTCTATTATGTGTGCAATAATAGCATTACGTCAAAAAAAATGTACATACCTTAATTAAAAGTACTCTATTGCTTTTAAAAAGTGCTAACAATCACCTAAGCCTTCAGCTGGTTGTAATCTTTTTGCTGGTGAAGAGTCTTGCCTCGATGTTGACGGCTGCTTATTAATCGTGGTGGTGGTTGCTCAAGGCTGGGGCAGCTATGGCAATTTATTAAAATAATACAACAATGAAGTTTGCTGCACTGATTGACTCTTCCTTTCACAAATGACTTCTCTGTAGCATGTGATGCTCTTTGATAGCATTTTTACCCATGGCACAAGTTCTTTCAAAATTGGAGTCAATCCTCTCAATTCCTGCTGCTAATTCATCAACTCGATTGATTTAATATTCTAAGTCCTTTGTTGTCATTACAACAATGTTCACAGCATCTTCACCAGGAATAGATTCCATCTCAAGAAACCACTTTCTTGGCTCATTCATACGAAGCAACGTATCCATTAAAGTTGTATCATAAGATGGCAGCAATTCAGTTACATATTCAGTCTCCACTTCTAATTCTAGTTCTCTTGATATTTTCATCACATACACAGTTACTTCCTGCACTGAAGTCTTGAAATCCTAAAAGCCATCCATGAAGGTCAAAATCAACTTCTTCCAAACTCCTTCTAATGTTGATACTTTGACTTCCTCCCATGAATCCCAAATGTTTTTAATGGCATCTAGAATAATGAATTCTTTCTGGAAGGTTTTCCATTTACATTGCCCAGATTCAACAGAGGAAACACTATCTATGTCAGCTATAACCTTAGGAAATGTATTCTTTAAATAGTAAGACTTGAAAGTTGAAATTACTCCTTGATCTATGGGCTGCGGAATGGATATTGTGTTAGCAAGCATGAAACAACATTAATTTCTTTGTTCATCTCCATCAGAGCTCTTGGGTGGCTAATGAACAGAAACATTTTGAAAGAAATCTTTTTTTCTTAACAGTAAGTCTCAACAGTGGGCTGAAAATATTCAATAAATAATACCATAAATAGATTTGCTGTCATCCAGGCTTTGTTGTTCCATTTATACAGCACAGACAGTAGATTTAGCATAATTCTCAAGAACCCTAGGATTTTTAGAATGGTAAATGAGCATTGCTTCCAACTTAAAGTCACTAGCTGAATCGGCCTCTAACAAGAGAGTCAGCCTGCCCTTTGAAGCCAGGCATTGAATTCTCATCTCTAGGCATGAAAGTCTTAGGCAGCATCTTCTTCCAATAAAAGGCTATTTTGTCTACATTGAAAATCTAGTTTTTAATGCAGTCACTTTCATCAATCATCTTAGTTAGACCTTCTGAATCACTTGCTGCAGCTTCTACATCAGCACTTGCTGCTGCTTCTTGCACTTTGATGTTACGGAGATGGCTTCCTTCCTTAAACCTCATGGACTGACCTTTGCTAGCTTCAGACTTTTCTTTTGCAGCTTCCTCACCTCTCTCAGTCTTCATAGCAGAGAGTTAGGGCCTTGCTCTGGATTAAGCTTTGGCTAAATGTAAATGTTGTGGCTGGTTTGATCTTCTATCCAGACCACTAATACTTTCTCTATATCAACACTAGGGCTGTTCTGCTTTCTTATCGTTCCTGTGTAAGTGTCGTAGCACTTTTAATTTTCTTCAAGAACTTTTCCTTTGCACTCACAACTTGGCTAACCATTTGGTTAAAAAGGACTAAATTTTGGCCTATCTCAGCTTTTATCATTTCTTCCTCATTGAGTTTAATCATTTCTAGCTTCTGGTTTAAAGTGAGAGATGTGCTTCCTTTCACTTGAACACTTAGAGGCCATTTTAGGGTTATTAATTGGCCTAATTTCAATATTGTTTTGTTTTAGGGAATACAGAGGCCTGAGGAGAAGGAGAGAGATGGGAAAACAGCCAGTCAGTGGAGCAGTCAGAACACATTCAACATTTATAAATTAAGGTTGCCGTCTTTTATGGGTGTGGTTCACGGTGCCCCAAAACAATTACAATAGTAATATCGAAGATCACTAATCATAGATCACCATAACAAATATAATAATAATGAAAAGGTTTGGAATATTGCCAGAGTTACCCGAATGTCACACAGAGACACGAAGTGAGCACATGCTGTTGGAAAAATGGCACCAAAAGACTTGCTCAACAAAGGGTTGCCAGAAACTTTCCATTTTTGTAATTGCAATATCTGTGAAGCACTTTAAAGTGATGCCAATAAAATGAGGTATGCCTGTAATACAAACTTTACTATATTAACCATTTTAAGTGGATTAGCAGCATTGAGTACATTCACATTGTTGTGCAACCATCACCACACCACTGTCGATCTCCAGAACTTCTTCACCACTCCAAACTGAAGCTCTGTACTCAATAAACAATAACTCCCTTTAACCATTTTAAGTGGATTAGCAGCATTGAGTACATTCACATTGTTGTGCAACCATCACCACACCACTGTTGATCTCCAGAACTTCTTCACCACTCCAAACTGAAGCTCTGTACTCAATAAACAATAACTCCCCATTTCTCCTTCATTTTTGAATAACAATTCTGTTGTATATAAAATTCTTGGTCCATAGATTTTTTTCTAACACTTTAAAGATGTCACTCCATTGTCTTCCTTTTGCATGGTTTCTGATGAGAAGTGTGCAGTAATGCCTACCTTTGTTCCTCTGAAAGTAAGGTGTATGTTTCCTCTGGCTGCCTTCAAACTTTTCTCTTTGTCTTTTTTCATGTCCAGCAATGGATCGCAACCCTCAGTGTCGCGCCCGTACCGGACCGGGACCGGCAACGGGATCGCAACCCTCAGTGTTGCGCCTGCACCTCACTCAGCCAGTGAGCGGGAACCGGTCTGTATGTGGGATCCGAACCCTCGGCGGGAGCGCCGCCGCGCTCCCAAGCGGCGCACTGTAGCAGTGCGCCACCGGGCCGGCCCTGTCTTTGGTTTTCTGCAGTTTGAATATAATATACCTATATGTGAGTTTTGGGGTATTTTCTCTGTTGGTGTTTTCTGAGCTTCTTGGGTCTGTGGTTTTGGGTTTGTCACTAGTTTTGAAAAAATTTAGTTATTATTTCTTCTGCCCATTGTCTCTTTCTTTTCCTTCTGGTATTACAATCATGCACATGCTGTGTTATTTGATATTGTCCCACAGTTCATGGATGTTTTATTCTGTTTTTTTCACTCCTTTTTTCTTTGCATTTCAGTTTATGTAATTTCTTTTGTTTTGTTTTCTTTTTTAGTTTTTTAAAACTTTTTTCTTTATTTTAACTTTTTTATGACCCTGATTTATTTTCTTCTATATATATGTGGGGTACGAAGTTGATTTTCAGTAGTCCCCTTGACTTGGTGTTGTCAGCACCACACTCAGCCAGTGAGCGAACCGGCCATCCCTATGTGGGATCCAAACCCGATAGATATGGCTCATGCTTCTGAGTGAGAACATATGGTATTTCTCATTCTGTACCTGGGTGGTTTCACTTAGGATAATTTTCTCCAGGCTCATCCATGTTGCTGCAAATGGCAGAATTTCATTCTTTTTTATGACTTAGTAGTATTCTGTTGTGTTTATATACCACATTTTCCTTTTTCAGTCATCCATTGATGGACATTTAGGTTGGTTCCATCACCTGGCTATTGTAAGTGAGCTGCAATAAACATGGGAGTACAGGTATCCCTTCAATATGATGATTTCCAATCCTCTGGATATATCCCCAGTACTGGGATTGCTGGATCATATGGCAGTTCTATCTGCAGTTGTTTGAGGAACCTCCATACTGTTTTCCATAATGGTTGTACTAATTTACAGTCCCACCAACAGTGCAGAAGTGTTCTCCTTTCTCCACATCCTTGCTGGCATTTGTTATTCTCTCTTTTTTATAATAGCTAGTCTGACTGGGGTGAGGTGATATCTCAAAGTGGCTTTGATTTGCATTTCCCTGATGATTCACTAGTGATGTTGAGCATTTTCTCACATACCTTTTGGCCATTTGCATATCCTCCTTTGAGAAATGTCTGTTCAGCTCCCTTGCCCATTTTAAATTGGATTATCATTATTATTATTATTATTATTATTATTATTATTATTATTATTAGCTGTAAAGTTGTTGTAGCTGTTATGTATTCTGGACATTAATACCTTGTCAGATGCATAATTTGCAAATATTTTCTCCCATTAGGTTGTCTTTTCACTCTGTTGATTGTTTCCCTTGCTGTGCAGGAGCTTTAACATTTACTCATATATTTTTGTGGGGTATAGTGTGTTGTTTCAATACACGTATATTTTACACTGCACAATGATTATCCTTTATTCAAGTGTGTCAAGTCTACAAATGTGTCCATTGAAGGCATTCCTTACTTCTGTTACTGTGATTTTATTTCTAGCATTTTCACTTGATTCTTTCTTACAATTTACATCTCTGCTAAAATCACCCAGCTGATCTTACATGTTGTTTGCATTTTCCATTAGCACCTTTAACATCTTAATTATACTTATTTAACATTCTTTGTCTGATAGTTTCAGCATCTGTGATGTATTTGAATCTGGTTTTTGTTTTGCTTTGTTTTGTTTTGGTGGCTGGCCACCACAGGGATCAAATGAACCTTGAGGTTGTCAGCACCATGCTCTAACCAACCGAGCTAACTGGTCAGCCTTGAATCTGGTTCTGGTTATTACTTTTTAAATCTATTTCTTCAGAGAAGTTTTCTTTTTCCTTGTTTTTCTGTTTTTGTTTGTTTGTTTTTGCCTTTTGGCATGCCTTGCAATTTTGTTGTTGTTGTTGAAAGCTGGGCATGCTGTAGGGCAACAGACACAGAAGTAAATAAGCCTTTAGTTTTTTAATTTCTTTTTAAATTGGCAAATAAAAATTTTATGTATTTCTGCTGTACATGATGTTTTGCAATATGAATTCACAGTGGAATGGCTATATTGAGCTAATAAAAACATGCATAACCTCACATGTATATCTTTTTTTGTGGTGAGAACACTGAAATCTACTCTCTTAGCAAATTTCAAGTACACAATATATTGTTATTAATAGTCACCATGCTGTACAACAGATTTTTTAAATGTAATCCTCATGTCAAGCTGAAATATTGTATCCTTTGACCAACATCTCCCCAATTTTCCCTTCTCCCCAGCCCCTGGTGTCCACTATACTAGTCTCTGCTTCTTTGAGTTTGACTTTTTTAGATTCCACATATAAGAGAGATCACACGATATTTGTCTTTCTGTTCTTGGCTTATTTCACTTAACATGATGTACTCTAGATTCATTCATTTTGTCACAAATGACAGGATTTCCCTCATTTTTAAGGTTGAATAGTATTCCATTGTGTGTACAGACTGCATTTACTTTATCACTTCACTCATTAATGGACGCTTAAGTTGATTCCATATCTTGGCTATTATGAAGAATGCTACAACAAAAAGTGCAGATATCTCTTCGATATACTGATTTCATTTTCTTTGGATATATAAGCAGTAGGGGATTGCTGGATCATATGGTCATTCTGTTTTTTGCTTTTTGAGGAACACTCGGACTGTTTGCATAGTAGCTGCACTAATTTACATTCCCATCAACAGTGTCCAAATTTTTCCAATTTTTCTACACCCTTTCCAACACTTTTCTTTTTCCTCTTCTTTGTTTTTTTCTTTTCTTTCTTTTTTTATTTTTTTGCTTGATATCAGGCATCCTAACAGGTATGAGGTGATATCTCATTGTAGTTTTAATTTGCATTTCCCTGATGATTAGTGATGTTGAGCATTTTTTCATATACCTGTTGGCCATCTGCATGTTTTCTATTGAGAAATGTCTATTCAGTTCATTTGCCCATTAAAAAAAAATTCAGGCTACTTGTTTCCTTGCTATGGAGTTGTTTGAGTTCCTTACATATTTTGGATATTAACCTTTATCAGGTGTATGGTTTACGAACATTTTCTCTCGTTCCATAGGTTGTCTCTTCACTCTGTTGATTGTTTCCTTTGCTGCATAGAAGCTTTTTAGTTTCATGTGATCTCATTTGTCTATTTTTGCTTTTGTTGCCTGTGCTTTTTTGGTCATATCCAAAAAAATCATCGTCCAGACCAATGTCATGAATCTTTTCCCCTATGTTTTCTTCTAGTAAGTAGTTTTACAGTTTTAGGTCTTATGTTTGGGTCAAGACTTTAGTGCTGTATTTATGTTAATCTAGCCGCAAGCTGGGCTGTAGGAGAAGTTTACTCTTGCTATGGTTACCAGTGTTGAGGTTTATTGTTGCTATAGAAACCAAAGATTTCAGGCTCTTCTATTGACCTTGTTTTTATTTCACGTTTTAGCTGTGGTTCTTCCCTTTGTACTGACTCCCCCCAAAAAGTCTATCTCCTTTGGCTCTTCCAGCTAAAAACCACTGATTTGTTTGTTTGTGTGTGTGGTTTTATTTTGGGGTGTGTGTGTGCTTGGAGGCTGGCCAGTACAGGGACCAAACCCTTGACCTTGTTGTTATCAACACTACATTCTAGCCAATTGAGCTAACCAGCCAACCCCCAAACCACTGTTATTATTACTGGAGGCTTATTAGTGGGTGTGTTATGGCCAACGTCCGACGGGTAAAAGAAATTTGCCCATGAGAACCAGGTGATAGGAAAAGGAAAAGAGTTTATTTCTGGCAGCCAGGGCTACGCAGGCCAATCGAGATGTGCAGCCCCAAGTTAAAACCTCTCGCAGCTTTTATTTTTAGCTAGGCGGGAATTTTTTGCATCTGACACAATCTAGCCAATGCAAGCAAGCCAGCGATACATAAGCTAATTTTGTGGTTAGCCCTGTAGCCCCTCCCCACTCTGGACTACCCATGGGGACTTAACAGGCTAAAATGGCAGAGCCGCCTAAAATGGCATTGGCCATGCTACTCTGTTTATTCCCCCATTTATTTTAGCAAGCGATTTGTACAGAAGCAGAATGCATATATTAAGGTCAGTAGGGGTTGGGGCATCCCTTAACATTCCCCCCTGTTGTTGTAGCTATAGCAAATCATTTCTATCTTAGGGGTTAAATTTTAAAAAGCATGTTAAAGTCTCTTTAGTCTTATCTTAGTTGGGCAGTCGGTGGTCTGGACGCTCCAGCAGTCGGTGTTGGGGTTTGAGTTTGGTGCCGGTTTGACGTGAGTCCAAAGTATCCAAGCGTCCTTTCCGGCAACCTTTACAGCTGTGGGCGTGCTGAGGATCACCAGGTATGGTCCTGTCCAGCGAGGCTGGAGGGATGAGGCAGTTAACTTTTTTATGTACACCAAGTCCCCGGGTTGAGGGATGGGTCCGGGTGGCTCCTGCTTTGGAAGGGAAGCGTTAGCATTTAGTTTGCCAACCCCTACTGACCTTAACAGGTGGGTGTGGTGTTCTCTAATGTCTGATTAAGTCTCAGTATTTGGGCCTGTGATTTAGAAGTGTGGCCTTCCCAAATGTCTCTACCCTTCATTCAGGAAGAGTGCCAAGTATTTTATATGCATACTCTCATGTAGTAATTGCCAATCATAATTCTTTGGTAGATGGATATTATCATCCTGCTCTAAAGAAGAAGAAAACTGAGATTCAGAGAGATAGATTCACTTGCTACTAGTCACAAAGAGAAAACTGCTGGAGCTAGAACTGGAATTCAGGTCTGTCTGATGGCAAAGTCCATGTTATTAACCTCTACAAATATGCCAATATAGAGATAATAAAAAAAAGAAGGAGGGAGGGGGTAAGATAAGAGAGAGTGAGAGAGAAGAAAGAAGGAAGAGGGAGAAACAGAGAGGGGGAGAGTCTTTAAAAGAGAGGACAGAGGGAAAGGGAGAGAAAGGGAATACAGAGAAAGAGAGTGTGGGGAGAAGAAGAAGAGAGAGAGGAAGGGAGAAAGAAGAGAAGGAAAATGAAGAAAGGAGAATTCTCAAAATGATAAAAAAAAAGTTCTCCAAATAGATGGTTTCACATGTCAAAGATTATTTAACTCATGAATAAAGGAACCAGGTATAATTAAAGCTGGTTCAGAAGACAAATGAAACACTAGGATTTTTATAGTTAAAAAAGTAAAGAAATGCTGAATTAAATATAAAGCTGTTTAATGTCTAATTTTATTGCATTCTTTTTTCTTAATTGATATCATCTCTATCAAGCAAGCAGAAAAGAAAGTCATCATGACTTAGCAGTTTTACAGAATTGTAAAAATCTTTGACACTAATCAATTGTGCAAATAAAGAGACATTCCATTTTGGAATGAGATTACCTTTACATGGGCCTGTTAGAAAATATGCATAGCTTCACTTTTAAAATCCTATAATCATGTTTTCCTTATTGTCATGTTTTGGATAAATTTTCTTAGTGAAGGAAAGAGATCGGAAGGTACATTTACTTCCTTTCCACTCTCCAATAGAAGAATGACCCCTGTGCCAAATTCCTTCTCTAGAATTTGGCTCCTAGGACTCTCAAGATTTTTGTTTTGGTTGGGACTAAGAGCAATGGCTGTGCACTAGATGTATCTTTCTGCTCCTGATGAAAATATCCAGGAAGAGGCGATAGGGGTCATCTTGCCCCCACCCCACCCCCACAGGCTCTCACTTTCCTAAAGCTGATTCTCCACGCCCAACTGGAAGAATCCACAGGACTGAAAACTTAAAATCATAAAATTCTGGAATCCTCAAACATTAGAATAATAAATTCTGAGAACCACAGAATCTTTAAAAAATGTTAAGTTGGGGAGGCTGTTTAGCTTGTCCTTGGAACCATCTCATAAAATACCTCCCATAGTGGATCTTCTTGGACTAACCATGTGCCCAGGAGATCATATCTCCATAGAAAAAAAATTCTAATTCTAGCTATCTTCCCTTCTACTAGAGCCAGAAAGCAGGCCAACAAATTTCTACAGGTTTCAATGGTGAGGGAAATGAATGTGCTTTCTCTACACAACTTTTCCTGGTCTCAGCTCCATTGTCCCAGCAGCACTCTGTCTAATTTTTATTTTAACAAATATTTATTAAATGCTTGATTTGTGCCATAATTTATTGAACTGTTCCAAAGACCATAAAATATTAATACAACCATTTACACCATTTTTAAATGGGGAAACTGAGGCACAGATAGTGTCCAAAGCCTCATTCTCAGGGAATCTTAGGACCATGCCATTTTACAACCATTTCATCATGCTAAAAGCCCCCCATTGGTTGAGCTAAGAACTCTACATACAAGTTATCATGGACCACAAACAACTCTATAAAGAAGGTACTATTGATAATAATCCTTAAAATACAGATGAGGAAAAGCTCAGAAACAGAGGCTCCCTTTCCTATGGTCTTCCTGTCTGTCAGTGTGTAAAGCCATACATTGCTCTGCATGCCATTGTCTGGGACATGAACATCAGAGCCAGCTGAGCCTCAGCCAAGCCCTCCTCTCCATCACCTTTGTCCACAGGAAGGTGGAGACTTCTGAGGGATATCAGCAAGCACCAGAAGAACCCCTCAATGCTTCCTTGGACCATCTGCTGAGATCAACCCCAAGCCCAGATCTCCAGCTTTGGAAATGCACCCTCAGTGGTGTCCTTTTCAATGTTTAACAGCTGACTCTTAGAGAGAAAAGAATTGATCTGTAGAGTTTGCTGATTTTCGTGGTGTAAATGTGTTCACTGTGGTCAATTTCAAGCAACCAACCAACATAATGTCACTAAACGTGGAGTTGGGAAGAGATGTTCAAAACCACACCATCATATAGTATTTTTACCATACAGACACGAATAGACATAAATAACCTCAAGAACATAGAAAATGGTAAAAATGTGGTAAAGGGATTAGAAATTAATGAGCTTTGAGTACTTATTACTTTCTTTTAAAAACATAATTTGTTTACATAATTTAATTAATAATGACTGTTTCACAACCAGCTCACATAATTCCCGAACATTTAATAATCAGCTCTTGCCTCAGCTCTGCCACACCACTGCCCCTCACCTACAAGCTCTGCATTAAGCCCTACTGAGGCCCCTGCCCGAGGAGAAGGGAACTTCTGGAGGACAATGCCTAGGTCCTGTTTCTCTCCACCTCCCTTTTCTGTTTGTTTCTCTCAGTCTTGGTCTCTATTTCTGTCACCTGATACCTAGCAGAACCTGCCTTTCTCAGTGCTTCTCTGTCTCAGGTTCTCTGCAATTATTTTCCTCTTTAGCTTACTTCCACTCTTTAGTTCAAGTGCATTTACTCCTGGCTTGCTGCCTGGAGGTGGGATGGTGAGGGGAGCTGTTTTAAGGATGCTTTCTCTCCCTTCCTGTCTGAATGGGAAGATCAGACTCACAACCACCACCACCACCACCACACACACACACAAGATAGTTAAGAAATTCGTCCTGAATGGATGTGTGTGTGTGTCAGGGGAGGGGTGATCAGAACGGGAGGAAGAGGCAAAAGCTGGGAGAGTCAAAGGAGGTGGTCTAGAGCCAAGTCTCTACCCCAAGAAAGACATTCTATCGGGAGATCCAAGACCCAGAAGGTGGAGCTGTATGAGTCATTCACTTTTCCCAGAATTTCCACCACTTCTCCTGGACACAGAATGCCAGCTCAGCCAGTCAAACCATATTCCCAAAACCTGAAGCTACCCTAAGGAATTCAATTTCCAAGTCAGAGAATATGGCCACATGAGAAGGGCATTGGATTTTGTTTAATAATATATATGCACAGGATATAATACCCAGGAATTTTGTTTAAGGACAGTAAAGAAGATTTGAAAATATTTGATACATAAGGGGTTGAGAACCAGTTATATAGATTACGAAGAAGAGCAATCACTAGTCCATGTCTCTAGAAGTGATGTTCCTCTCTAGTGACTGGGCCTCAGAGGTGGCCTCTACATCTTAGACTTTGAAAACACACACACACACACACACACACACACACACCAGCAAAGTTCTGATAAACCAATGCAGGAAATCTTGGACTGTTATTATTTAATATTATGTTGGGTAGAAAATGAAAATTTCTTGACACACACCAGCAAAGTTCTGATAAACCACTGCAGGAAATCTTGGACTGTTATTATTTAATATTATGTTGGGTAGAAAATGAAAATTTCTTGAATAAAATCCTTTTCATTGATTTATCCCTCTTGCTATTCTAAATCTTCATATTTATTTTTAAAAACTGGCTAATTAGGGCCATCCCTAATTAAGGATAAATAAAAGAGTCATCTCTGTTATCAAGACTTTCTAAAACAGTATGTTTACCCTATTTGACAGATGAGGAAACTAAGGTCCAGTGGTTAGGTGATTTGCCTAATGAAGAAAAGATGGAACTGAAACTTGAACACAGATGATCTAATCCTAAACCAAGAGAGGACGGAGGGAGGGAGATTTCGGTAATGGGCCACAATAATCAACCACATTGTATATCGACAAAATTAAATTAAATTAAATTTTAAAAAAAAGAAAGAAAGAAAAAGAAACTATATCTTATCACTTCAAGAAAACCAACAAATACCGAAGACAAAATAAAAAGGGAAGAAATGAATAAAAGTCATTTAAAACAGTCATACAAAAATCAAGAAAGAAAGAAAAAGAAACTATATCTTATCACTTCAAGAAAACCAACAAATACCAAAGACAAAATAAAAAGGGAAGAAATGAATAAAAGTCATTTAAAACAGTCATACAAAAATCAATAAAATGCCAAGGTAGGGCAATACCTCTCAATAACAGCCCTAAGTGAAAATAAAATAAATTTGCTACTCTAAAGACATATACTGCCTGAATAGATTTTTTAAAAAGACCCAACTATAGACTGTCTACAAGAAATTCACCTCACCTGTAATGTCTCATACAGACAAATAGTGAAGGGATGGAAAAAGATACATCATGGAAATAGAAACCAAAAATGAACAGGAGTAACCTTTTTTATATCAGATAAAATAGACTTTATGCCAAAACCCATAAAAAGAGACAAAGAAGGTCATTATATAATAATAAAGGGATCTATCCAGCAAGAGGTGTAACAAGCATAAATATATATGCTCTCAATATCAGAGCACTGAGATATATAAAGAAAATATTATCAGACCTAAAGAGACAGACCCCAATACAATAACAGCTGGGAACCTCAACATCCCTCTCTAAACACTTGACAGATCAGCAAGGCAATAAATCAACAGAGAAACATGGAACTTAAACTGCATTTTAAACCAGTTGGATTTGGCAGATATCTACAGAACAACTACCCTGATTTGATCATAACATATTGTACAGAAATACTAATACTCAATCCTATATCCCCAAAATATGTATAATCAATTACGTCTCAATTTCTTAAAAAGATATTTAAAACAACCATATGAAAACCAGTTAAATGCCAGAAGTAATACAATACCTTTCGATAACAATCACAAATGTAAATGGATTGAATATCCCACTCAAAAGACATAGACTGGCGGAATGGATTAAAAAACTAGACCCCAAAATGTTCTGCCTATAAGAAACTCACCTTGGCTATAAAGACTCACACAGACTAAGAGTGAAGGGATGGAAAAAGATATACTATGCAAATGAAAACCAAAAAAAGCAGGAGTCACTATTCTTATATTGGGTAAGGTAGACTTTAAACCAAAAACTATAAAAAGAAACAGAGATGGGCATTATATAATTATAAAGGAATCTATCCACCAGGAAGACATAACAATCATGAATATTTAGGCACCCAACATTGGAACCCCAGATATATAAAGCACACACTATTAGACCTAAAGAGAAAGACAGACCCCAATACAATAAGAGTTGGGGACCTCATCGCCTCTCTATCAACATCTCGGCAACAAATCAATGGAGAAACACAGGATTTAAACTGCACTATAGGGAGTTCCAGTCAAGATGGCAGAATAGACGGTCCCCAGTGTCACTCTCTCCGCCAAATCAACCAATTTACAACTATAATAATGTCACAACAGCCAAGCGGGGGCCGCTAGAGCTCAGGGGGAGAGGAGGAGAGGCCTACAGAGTTCATGAAGGCAGGAGAAGCCACGATGAGAGAAAGAAAAAACTGCTCAGAGTGTTTCAAGCCACAGCTACTTTAAGGCTGGAGCTGCTGAGTGCACAGAGCAGGAGCTGGCAGAAGCCGAAGCTGTGCCCTTTGGATGGTATTGCTTGGAGGCAGCAGGGGAGAAGAGGGCCTTGGTGGCCCCCAGGACAGCAAGACCACTAACAGGGCTCCCGTGAATCCAGAAATCAATCTATGTACTTACAGCCAACTGATCTTTGACAAAGGCACCAAGAACATACATTGGGGAAAGGATAGCCTCTTCTATAAATGGTGCTGGGAAAACTGGATATCCACATGTAGAAGAATGAAACTAGACCCGTACCTCTTGCCATATACCAAAATCAACACAAAATGGATTAAAGACTTAAATATAAGACCTGAAACCATAAAACCCCTAGAAGGAAACATAGGGGAAACACTCCACGATGTATAACTGGGCAAAGACTATGAATAAGACTCCAAAAGTACAAAATAAAAAAATAAACAAAACAAAGCAAAAAATAAATAAATGAGATTATATCACACTAAAAAGCTTCTACACAGCAGAGTGAAAATTTAATCTATAGAATGCTAGAAAATCTTTGCAAACTACGCACCCAACAAGAGGTTAATATCCAGAATATACAAGGAACTCGAACAACTTCACAGTTAAAAAAAACAAATAACCGGATTAAAAAATAGGCAAAGGAACTGAATAGACATTTCTCTGAGGAAGACATACAAATTACCAACAGGTATGTGAAAAAAGGCTCAACATCACTAAGCATCAGGGAAATGCAAATCAAAAACACATTGAGATATCATCTCACCCCAGTTAAACTGGCTACTATGAAAAAGAATAACAAATGCTGACAAGAATGAGGAGAAAGGGGAATCTTCCTGCATTGTTGGTGGGACTGTAAATTCGTGCAGCAATTATAGAAAACAGTACGGAGCAAGCAAGTAGATCCAGCAATCCCACTACTGGATATATAACCAATGGAATGGAAGTCATCATGTTGAAGGGTTACCTGCACTCCCATGTTGGTCGCAGCTGTATTAACAATAGCCAAGATATGGAACCAACCTAAATTTCCACTGATGGAGAACTGGATAAGAAAAATGTGGTGTATATACACATTGGAATACTGTTCAGCCTCAAAAAGAATGAAATTCTCCATTTTGCAGTGACATGGATGAGCTTGTAAAAAATATATAAGTGAAATAAGCCAGGCAGAGAAAGAGAAATACCACATGTCCTTATTCATAAGTGGGAGCTAAAAAAAAAAATAAAGAGGAAGGCAGGCAGGCAACAGTCACAATAATATGCTGAGCTTTCAAAAGCAGAGAACAGAACAGTGATTCCTACAGGTTGGAGAGGGGAAAGGGGGGCTAGCAAGAAACTGTTGAAGGGTCACAAAAGTGATTATGTTTTGTAATGATGAATATAGTAATTATCTTGATTTGACCATGACATATTATACACAGGTATTGATATTCTTCTGTAACCCACAAATATGTATAATCAATTATGTTTCAATTGAAAAGAAAGATTATGTAAAAAAAAAACTTATTAATTAGGGTCATTCTTACTTAAAGGATAAACAAAGGAGTCATCGCTGTTGTTTGTCAAGACTTTCTAACACAATATAGTTACCCTATTAGACAGATAGGGGAAAATGGAGTCCAGAGGTTAGGTGACTTGCCTAATGAGGAAAAGACGGAGCTGAAACCTGAACCTAGATTATATGAATCCTAAATTCAATAGCCTAAAAAGATATTCAATTCCCTCCCACACCCCTCCAAGAAATGTTGAACCAGGGATTGAGATAAGAGAGAAGAACTGGGGGACTGGAAATATGAAGACAGGGGGATGGCCCCAGTGGATTTCCCTGGGTGAATGCAATTCACCTTATACAGGTGAGAGATTATCGGTTATATAACCAGCCCCACGTAAAGCAACCTCTTTCCTTATGGTATCCATACCCAGAAAACTTGAATCCCAGGGTGTTCAGATTTCCATATAAGCTGATCTCCCAGAACCTTTTTAGGCAGGATCTGGTGCCTTGGACTCAGCACCTCAACCTGGCACCATGCAGCTTGGAGGGATCTTCACTATCTTTCTGGCACTCTGCTTGTCTTGCCTGCTGATTCTCATTGCCTGGAAACGAATCAACAAGGGGGGAAAGCTGCCCCCAGGTCCCACACCAATACCTTTCCTGGGAAACCTGCTGCAAGTTCGCACTGATGCTACCTTTCAATCCTTTATGAAGGTGAGTCTGCCTGGCTGGAAGCAACTAAACCTATAGCCAGATACACATAGAACCTTATGACTTCTAAAAACTGACTTTTGGAAACACTGACTTTGTGAACCTTAGAATTCTGAAATTGTAGCATCTTAAAATCTTGGAAACACAAACTCCTAGTGCATTGGAATAAAACTCTCATAATCGCAGGACTTTAGAATTGCCATAGAGTAGTCCCCCCTTATCTGCAGGGAATATGTGCCAAGACACCCAGTTGATGTCTGAAACTATGGATTGTACTAAACTCTATATATACTATGTTTTTTCCTGTACATACTTACCTATGATAAAGTTTAATTTATAAATTAGGCACAGTAAAAAATTAACAAGAACTAATAATAAAACTGAGTGATTATAACCATATGCCAGCATCAGTATACTTGTGCTTTGGGGGGATTGTTAAGTAAAATACAGCTGCTTGAACACAAGCACTATGATATCCCAACAGTTGATCTGATAACCAAGATGGCTACTAAGTGACTACGAATGGGCAGGTGGTGTATACAGCATAGATACGCTGGACAAAGGAATAAATTACATCCCTGGTGGGACAGAGTGGGACTGTGCAAATTTTCATCATGCTGCTCAGAATGGTGTGCAAATTTAAAATGATGTATTGTTTATTTCTAGAATTTTCCAGCTAGTATTTTCAAGCTATGGTTGAACTGTGAGTAACTGAAACCATGGAAAGCAAAACCTTGGATAAGCGGGAACTACTGTATCTTATATCCTCAAACACAAGGACACTTGTACTCAGATTAACTTAAAACTTTTAGACTCCCTATCATGAAATCTTAAGATTCGAGAAATTTAGCCTTTCAAAGAGAGAAGCATGCATCTCGGAATTCACTTAATCCAGGTCCGTCGTTTTACAGATTAGTAAACTAAGGCTTGCTTCCACACATTTATTTGGTAATTTCTAAAGTGCCCAGGATCATAGGATCCAAAACTTTTATGCCTTTTTCCCAATAGTCCTTCCAAGCCCAGGACTTACCTTTGTTCGTTATTCCCACATTTGTATCCTCCTGAAATCACCACCCTCTAAAATCCTTGACTTGATGCTTCAACCAGCCCTCTCCTCTTGTGTCTTTCTTCACTCCTAGCTCAGAGAGAAATATGGCCCGGTGTTCACCGTGTACATGGGTCCCCGGCCAGTAGTTGTTTTGTGTGGACATGAAGCAGTGAAGGAGGCCCTGGTAGAACGAGCAGATGAGTTCAGTGGCCGTGGAGAATTGGCTTCAATAGAGAGAAACTTCCAAGGTCATGGTAGGTAAACACAACAACAATAAAAGCAGAAATGACTAGAATGCACTCCCTATGTTCCAGGTTCTTTGACAAGTACTCTACATGAATTATCGTATGAACTCCTTTGAGAGAGCTATTAGTTATTACACTACTTTTGCAAGTGAGAAAGCTAAGGGTGAGAAAGGTTAGGTAATATCACACAGGAAGTGGTAGAACCACTTTATTTTGAACCCAAGCCATCTGATTCTCCAGTGCTCCCTGTGTAACTTCTGTTGTTAGTAACACTCCTTATGTACCCACTGAAGCCCTCATAGCCAACCTTAATTCTCACCTTCCTAACCCATAGGTTTCTGTGTCTTCCATTTAGGTAAATCTCTGCCTATAGTGACCCTTGCATTCATCTCTAACTGTCCACATCCTTCACTTCCAAGTAGGCTTGCCCCATTCTTTTCATTCTTGCATTCACCTATCTATCTATCCTTATACCTTTCCTTCCTTCTATCTGTTATCCAAAAATCCATCAAAAATCCATTCATTAATTGCTCTTTCTATACAAGCATCTTTTTACCCTATTATCTATACATCTATCAATCAACTTTCTATTCATCATCCATCCATTACCTTTCCGTTCATTGATTAACCCTTCCATCACTTCCATATCTATTAATCTCTCCATCCTTCCAACCATTATCCATCCACTTCAAACCATCTATCCATTAGCCCTTTAATTTTCCATTAGGTCTTTTATTCATCCATCCATTTATCAGTTATAAACTCTTCCTTTCATTTATCAATCCACCAAAATAATTTCATTACATTTTCACACATGAACTCACCAATCCACGCATTTGGTAATTTCTAAATGTTTCTTATTACATGGTAACTGGTTTTGTGTAAGTATGCTGATGTACAAATATGCATTTCTGTGTACATGTAGGTGCATGTCTACACAATCCAAGTGGTATACAGAAAATAGAATTCGTATATGCATTCTCGGGTACTCTGTGTGGCATTCTATCCATACTTCTCTCCACCTTCCTATGCATTCATCCATTTATTTATTGATTGATTGATCCAGTTCCAGCTCTCTTTCATGTAAGAAACTCTCTTTGATCTCCCGCAATCATTTCTAGGCTGATTCCATTTTCTTCCACATAAGTCTGGACTGTTTTTGCGGGTCTCGTAGGGAGGGAATTTGTCTCCCCTTTGAGCCTGAAAGGTTGGGAAGGGCTTCCTTTCCAGTGGAGTCTAGAGCTTTCATAATCTGTCCCAATCTTTGCCTGGCACAGAGGTGAACATGGGAAGGGGAAGGGAGGCAGCAGCCTGACACTGAGATCCTGGCAGGTGTAGCTCTGGCCAACGGAGAACGATGGAGGATTCTCCGACGCTTCTCCCTGACCATCCTTCGGGACTTTGGAATGGGAAAGCGGAGCATTGAGGAGCGAATCCAGGAGGAGGCCGGCTATCTACTGGAGGAATTCCGGAAAACCAAGGGTATGGAGGCCACAAGGGGGAGGGCTACTAGGAGGCTGGGTGGTTATGAAGAGCTCAGGCATAATGGTCCTTAGAGGAGAAAGCTCTGGAAAGGAAAGACGATGGAAAATATTCAGGATTCACTGAGATGTCTGACAAGGCCCCATGTTAAAAGTTAACATGGAAGACCCTTAAAGATGAGTTGTCCAGAAACTTTAATCGACAGATGTCAGGGAGTCCCTGAGCTCCTGATATCACATACAGATGTTGGTGATATGTGAGTCTGAACCTTTTTTTTTTTTGGAGACAGTATCAAAAGTCATTATATTTATATATTTTTATTGTGGTAAAAAAACAAATAACATAAAATTTACAATTTTCACTTTTTAAGAAAACAGTTCAGTAGTATAGTACTTTCACATTGTTGTGAAACAGATCTATAGAACTTTTTCATCTTGCAAATCTGCAACTTTATACCCATTTCATTATTATATTTTTAAAGGAGTCAAGTCCACACCCCAAAATAAGGTCTGGGACCACTGGGGTCTACAGAGAAAAGCCACAGATGATGAGAAACACAGAGATAAACAGATAAGAGATAGAAATAGATGTACATTTCTCTAAATCAGAGACCCCTCACCTGGACTCTGTGGATGATGAATAGGGTCTACATAAAGGCTTTGAATGTCCAGGTACCCCCAGACACTGTTTGTAAAATTGTGTATTTGTGAATGTGTGCATTGTTCTGTAGAAATTGTTCCTGAATACACAAACCTGAGTAACATTCTGTTTTACAGATGGTGCATCTGAGACCTAGGGAAGGGCTTTCTTAATAGCCCAAATGGAATCATTGGTAGAGCTAGACAGAATATAAGCATTCTTCTTCTCTTTTTTTAGTGTGTCCTTTACCTCCACTTCTCTCCCATATCTGACTCTTCATCACGCATTTAAGCAAAAAGAACAAAAAATTAATTACTAAGCTCCACTAGCATTTCTTGAGCGCTTACTAAGCCAAACATTTGAGCTAAGCATTTTACATGGATAATTATATTAAATCTTCGTGAACAAATGAAGTGGCTTCTAAGCCAATTTGAAGACTAGAAAATCTAGACTCAAAACATAAAAATGATGTGACTCACACATGTTATTAAGCACTAGAGCCGGGATTCAAAATCATGACTGAATGATTCCACACCTCATATTCATAATCATTGCCTCCAACATAGACAATTTCCATCACCCAGGTGCCCCCATCGAACCCACCTTCTTCCTGAGCCGCACTGTCTCCAATGTCATCAGTTCCGTTGTCTTCGGAAGCCGCTTTCACTACGAGGACAAGCAGTTCCTGAATCTGCTGCGGATGATCAACGAGAGTTTCATTGAGATGAGCACTCCCTGGGCACAGGTGCCCACCCAGCCACCTCTCTGCCCACAGCCCTAACCCTAGTTAACGAAGCATTTTCCTATACCGCGTTTAATCCTACCCACAGAGAGGATTGATAATATGCCCTGTGTCTACAAAAAGCAAAGGGCCTCCCCCAATTCTCAGACCCAGCACTGAACTTTGAGCACAGCTGTCTGACTCTCATCCTGGTCTCTGGTGCCTGTCACTGACAAATCCCTTTTGCCTATTTCCACAGCTATATGACATGTACTCTGGAATCATGCAATATTTGCCGGGAAGGCACAATCGCATCTACTACTTAATAGAGGAGCTCAAGGAGTTCATTGCCTCCAGGGTTAAGGTCAATGAAGCATCCCTTGACCCCCAAAACCCTCGGGACTTCATTGACTGTTTCCTCATCAAGATGCACCAGGTACCTCCTCCTCTTGCCCCAATCTTTTCCTCTGATCTCAATCTCTAGTGCTTGCAACTTAAAACCCACCTGCAAATATTGGGGACAACAGAGCAACTATTATTTCACATGGTTTACTTTTATCTATAGATGAGATATAGAAACTGTGAAAGTATAAACTCTTACCCCTTTAAAATTAACTTTGAATGTAGAAACTTTGGAAACATGGAAGCTTAAAATCTTATACCTTTTTAGTCATACATACCATAGACATACAACTGTAAAGAAATAAAATGAGTCTTTAGAGTCAGAATTTAACAATCTTAGAAATTTAAAGTCTTTAAACTTAACAGTTAAAAGTTTAAAGTTTTAGAGATGTAGAAATTTAGAAGCTTAATAATTCTGTATCATTGATTTTTAAAATTTTAGATATTTATATTCTTATGTTATAGAATCTTAGCACTTGGAAATTAGAAATTATATACTCTAATGTCTCCAAACTTAATCTTATAAGGCACTCTACTTTCTTTTTCTTTTTTAGTTTGCGATTGACACATAATAACTGTACATATTTATGGGGTAAAATGTGATGTTTTGATACTTGTATACATTGTGTAAAGATCAAATCAGGGGATTTAACATATCCATCACCTAAACGTTCATCATTTCTGTGTGCTAGGAATATTTAAAATCTCTCTTCTAGTATTTTGAAATGTACAATACGTTGTTGTTAACTCTAGACACTCTACTATGCATTAGAACGCCGGAACTCATCCCTCCTATCTGACTGTAGCTCTGTACCCATTGACCAGCCTCTCCCCCTTCTCCCTCTATCCCTTCTCCTCCTCACCCTCTGGTAACCTCTATTCTACTCTCTACCTCTGTAAGAAAACTTTTTAGATTCCACGCATTAGTGAGACCGTGCAGTCTTTGTCTTTCTGTGGCTGGCTTATTGCACTTACAATGTTCTCCGCTTTCATCCATGTTGCTGCAAACGACAGGATTTCCTTCTTCACTCTGCTTTCTTTTCCTTCCATTCTCCCTGTTACTCACCCCACTCCAACCACACTGGCTTCTGCCTTGCTGTTCCTCCAGCACACCAGGCATGCTCCTGCCTCCGGACCTTTGCTCTGGTGCTTCCTCTTTCAGACACCCACTTGGTTTACCTAGCTGTCATCTTCTCACAAAGACCTACCCTGTACATGGGGAGAAAATAAGAAAAAACAGAAGAGGTGATTCTGTCTATTATCCTCCTCATTTTCAGGATAAAAATAATCCCCACACAGAATTTAACCTCAAGAACTTGGTCCTCACCACTCTCAATCTCTTCTTTGCTGGCACAGAGACTGTGAGTTCTACACTACGCTATGGATTCTTGCTGTTAATGAAACATCCCGAGGTGGAAGGTGAGTGTCCACCCAAAGCTGCTTATCTGGTACCTCCTTTTCCCAACAGGAAAGAAGACATAATCTTGAAAACTTAGAATCCCACGGCCTTAGGCTTTTCACCCTTTAGAAACACAGGACATGGAATCTTGAAATCTTTGGCTTGGAAGGTCACTTCATCTTCTCCTAGGTGTCTTATTTGTTTCCTATGGCTGCTATAACAAATTACCAGAAACTTAGTAGTTTAAAACAACAGAAATTTATATCTTACAGTTCTGGAGTTCAGAAGTTCAAATAGGCTTTCACTAGGCTGAAGCCAAAGCAGAATCTGCTTCCTTGTCTTTCCCACCTTCTAAAGCTACAGTCCTTGTATTTCTGGACCCATTATCCTTTCCTTCCTCTTCAAACCCAGCAGCATAGCATCCTTATATCTATCTTTGCTTCCATTGTCACATCTCCTTTCCTAACTCTGATCCTCTTATATAGACACACATGATTATATTTAGGGTCAATCTGGACAATCCAGTATAAAAGAGGCTTAATGGAATCTGCAAAGTCCCTTTGTCTTTTTGTTACCCTTATATACATAACATTCACAGCTTCCAGGATTAGGAGATGGGTGTCTTTGAGGCCCATTATTTAGCCAACTGCATCATCAAAATCAAGTAGAATCCATCTCCAATAAATTATAATCTGTTCTGGTCAGGTAACTCCAGTAAATGAGGAACTCATTACTTGCTTAAGGAAAATCCCCTATTTGGTCACTTGCCCTATTAATGCAGTTCAAAACAAGCAAAGGATTTCTCCTGGTACAGATCAGGGGAGACATTAACTCTGTTTTACTCAGTCTTCTAGTTTCATCTCCATTGCCTGAGTTGTCTTTTACTGATCTAACTAATAAAATATTTATGGAACACTTTCCGTGTACAAGACGTTTTCCTAGCTACTTGTACACTGGATTTTGTGTAATTTTTATAACTTTATGATCTTTTTAGACCATCACACCCATTTCAAAGATAAAGACACAGAGGCTCAGAGGGTGAAGTCATTTGCCTCAAGGCCACCCATCCATGAAGGGCAGAGAGGGATAACTCCATCACTGGTGCTCTTAACCACTGTCATGGAACTGCTTGTCATTTGCTTCAGTCCTATCCTAGTCACCTATTGTGCCTCTTTCCCATTTTGTGATATGAAAGCCCAGCTAGGACCAGGACACTGCCCTGCTTACCAGCCTCTCATGCTCCTTGGTGCTTTCAAGTAAAGACCCAATCCAGTGTCCCAGCTGGCATTTAAGGCTCCAGGCAGTATGCCTCCCAATGTCTGATGAGTATTTATGGAGCACCACTGATGTGTCAATTGTTAAGTATATAAAGGCAAAGCAAACACTCATGGCCAGTACCCTCAAAGCTGACTTGCTGCCAGCAACAGGAATACATGACCTGCCCTCGCTTCTCTAACAGAAACACCTCTTGCCTTCCTTGTTTCCTTCTCTGCTATGTTTTTTGGACCCTTCTAGCCAAGATCCATGAAGAGATTAACCAGGTGATTGGACCACACCGGATTCCAAGTGTGGATGACCGGGTCAAGATGCCCTACACCGATGCTGTGATCCATGAGATAATGAGACTGACAGACATAGTGCCCCTGGGTGTTCCCCATAACGTCATCCGGGACACTCACTTCCGAGGCTACCTTCTGCCCAAGGTGGGTCTGCACCTTCATTGTTGCCCTTTCCCCTTCCACTGCACCCCTCTCTCCTCCTGGCTCCCTATTCCCATGGTCCAACACTGATTTCTCCCCACTGCCCCCATCTTCACCCCAGGGCACAGACGTGTTTCCCCTGCTTGGCTCAGTCCTCAAAGACCCCAAATACTTCCGCTACCCAGATGCCTTCTATCCCCAACACTTCCTGGATGAGCAGGGCTGCTTCAAGAAGAATGAAGCGTTTGTGCCTTTTTCCTCGGGTAGGTTTTTATGGTCTAGCTTCCCCCAGGCAGGTGCGAGATCTATCCCCTAACCATTGGTCTGTATTTGAATTCAAATCAGAATGGGAAGTTGAGGGCTATGTCATACAATCATAAAATCCTAGAATCCCAGAATCAGGGAATATTAGAACCATTAATTATAATAATTAGAAAAGAAGTGTTAAACAGTAATAGCACTAAATTGGAGGTCAGCAAACCTTTTCTGTTAAGGACTAAAAAGAAAATGTTGTAGGCTTTGCCAGCTATGTGGTCCCTGTCTGAACTACTCACCTTTGCCACTAAACTACTAAAGCAGCTGTAGACAATACGCATTTGACTGAGCATATGTATAAGCCCAAAGCACTTTATTCTTGGACACTGAAATTTGAATTTTACTTAATTTCCACATTTCACGAAATATTCTTCTTTTGATTTTTTCCACCATTTTAAAATGTGAAAAGTGTTCTTAGTTTGCAGGCCACACAAAAACAACAGTGGTACAGGTTTGCCCTGCTGTCAGTTTGCTGACAGTCTGCTGTTAGTAGTTAGTGCAATTCTAAGTATAAGCCACATGGAACCCGGACTCAGTGCAGTGACGAGGAAACTGGACTGAACTCCACCACTTACAAGTGGTGGGGCCTGGGGTGAGTTTCTTCAGCTCTCCATCTTGAAATGCAGATTAATCTCCTCACACCATCAGAAAGTCACCTTACAAAATAGTAAGCACTATTTAAGTGTGAGCTTCCTTCCTTTCTTTTCCTCCTCATCAGTGTCTGGTACCCAACAGGCATTTGAAAAACCTTTGAAGAACTGAAATGGACAAAACCTTGAAATTAATGGATGCTTTAGAACAATTCCATATTGGAATTGGACAGAATCTGAGCCATCAGAGGAGTAGCTGCCCCATGTTGAGTCCCTGTAAGTGGCAGGTCCTAGATGAGAACTAACTATAGGAATCCTGAGTCTTTATGACAACCCTAGAAAGTGGGTACAGTCATGAACCCTGAGATGAAGATGAGGCAGCTGAGGCTCAGTGAAGTGGTCAGACCAGAACTCTCTCCAAATCCCCATTGCCTGTGCAGGTATGACCTACTTTTGTCTGCCCCTGTGCCCACAGGAAAGCGCATCTGCCTGGGCGAGGCCATGGCCCGCATGGAACTCTTTCTCTACTTCACCTCCATTCTTCAGAACTTCTCCCTACGCCCATTGGTGCCACCTGCCGACATTGATGTCACTCCCAAGATCTCAGGCTTTGGCAACATTCCCCCGACCTATGAGCTCTGCCTTGTGGCCCGCTGATGCCTGCTACTGGGCAAGGAAGGAACTGTCGGAGAACTGAGCTCTGCCGGCATGTCCAGGCACACCCATCCTCTTCCTCACCCCAAATTCTCACAACAGCCCTAATAGATGGCACCATCACCACTGTGATGGGACCACATTTCATGGAGGGTCAACTGAAATTATACAGCCATGTATCTTCTACATCCAGTAGAAAAGCAATGCCCTGTCCAACATATCAGCAAAAGCCTGCAGGTTTTATGTCCTCTTCATCCCTTCCTGCTAGGTTTCCATCTGTACCAAAATTCATGCTGTAGATTCTTTGTCTTTATTTTGTCCCTTTGTCTTTGCCCTGATATTGACCAAAATGTAGTCCACAATCCTATCTCCTTGATTCTCATCTTTATCCACCAGCCTCCCAAGTCAACAAAGAACTCAAGACTGCTGAGTGTAGGAAGTTTGTTTGTATTGTGTGTGACACCAATTTAGGGCACAGCAAACAACTTGAAATGGCCTTTTTAACTTCTTGGTTATTAATTTTCTTTTTTGCTAGCCCAAATTCCAGTGATTTCCCACTGGTTGGGCCACACCATGTCATACCCCAGCCTCTAGATGACTCACTGCCTCTCCTCACCATCATCTCTTCTTCTAGACTTCCTTTCCTGGTTGCTCTCATAACAACTCCCAATTCCAAATACTCCCCACTCTGTTTTGAACATAGTCCAATTATAGTTTCCATTATTCCATGTCCAAATTCCCTTAACTTGGTCAGCTGATGAAAACCTTCCCTCATATTTTATTTATTCAGCCGTTTTGAACATAGTCCAATTATAGTTTCCATTATTCCATTTCCAAATTCCCTTAACTTGGTCAGCTGATGAAAACCTTCCCTCATATTTTATTTATTCAGCCAATATTTATCTAATAACCAACAAGTGCCAGCATACTCTTCAGGTACTTGGGATCCATCAGTGAACAAAACAGACAAAAACTCCTGCTTTCCTGGAGCTTACAGTCTAGTGAGGAAAGTAGACAATGAAGCATAAACATAACCAATAAGCAAATGATAAAGTATGCTTCAAAAGCAAAGCAGGGAAATGGTATATACATTTTATGATTGGAATTTTACATGGGTCAGCATGAGTGGTTTCACAAGGTGGTGGAGTAGCAAGCTGTGCAAATATATGGGAAGGGAGTGTTCTTGGCAAAATGATTTAAAGCAGCAGTTATAAGGCTGTGCGTATGTTCAGGAATCCACATGGAGACTGGTGTAGCTGGAGTAGAGGAGGAAGGCAGAGTCAGAGTAAATGAGATGAAGCCAGCGATTTACTGAGGGCCAGATTGTGTAGGTCCTGTGGGCTAAGGTGAGAACTTGGCTTTTACCGAGAGTGATGGAGATCTTTGGGGGACTGGTGAGCAGAGGGTGACATGTACTGACATGTTTTTCAAGGTTCATAGCGGTCGTACAAAGGATAGCCTAAGGAGGTGCTGATGACAAAAACAAAGACCGATTAGGAAGCTACCACAAGTGACAATGTTAGCTTAGGCACAGTGGAGTCACTGCAGTTGAGAAGATGGTACATTTGTAATTTATTGTCATGCCTGCGATGGCAGTGTTTGCTAATGTGTTAGATGTAGATGTGGGAGAATAGGCACAGTGGAGTCACTGCAGTTGAGAAGATGGTACATTTGGAATTTATTGTCATGCCTGCGATGGCAGTGTTTGCTAATGTGTTAGATGTAGATGTGGGAGAAAAAGAGGGTTCAGGCAGAACTCCAGGGATAACATCTCTTTCTTTATCACCCTTCCCTCAGCCTGACACCTCCAAGGAATGTCAGGTTCCATAACAGTCAGCGTTCCTTTTCTTAAGCAATGTAAAATGACTTTGGCTACTTTAAGTAGAAAAGGCTGCTGGCTACTGGAAGGCAATTGTTTATTTCACAAAATCAATGGGAATTCTGGGGGAAAAAACAGGCTAAAAATATGAGTAGGAAAAAAAGAGGCTGTGGTAGTTCGGGAACACCAGTCAAGGTATCCCCACACACTCCCCGGCTACTGAACACCGTTGCTGTGGGACTCTTGACCCATTGCAGCCACTGGAGGAAGTTTCCTGATTGTTTCTGTCTTTGTGTCACATCCTCAGGGTTCAAGGTTCCAGGTAGGATGATCTGATTAGGCACATGTCAAAGCTCTAGAGCTCAGGGTGTGGTGAGGAAGGGGAAACGGCTCCTTCAGCTGTTGTGGTGGGAGGCAAAGATTTGCCTCTGATCAAGAGACATACAATAGGACGTTCTGCCAAAATTGGAAGGGAGATCTGATTGTATGTAATAAACAATAAATGACTTTATGCACATTGCATGAATTGGGTTCTCAAGGAAGCAGAGGCTTAGATGCAGTTAGGAGTGCATCATGTTATTGGAGGGTAATACAAGGGGAAGATGGAAAAGGAAAGAAGCAGAATGGATAAGAAAAAGTCTTCAAGCCAGGATGCAGATCTGACATCTATGAAAGGAAAGAAGAGAGAAAGGAGAATTGGGCAGGGGGAAATCAGACCACCATGCAGAAACAACAGACTCACAATCCAAGGGTACCTCTCAAGTGAAAATTGCTGTTAAGGGTGTCACCTATTGAGCAGATATGGTCATGTCCTAGATCCCAGCCTCCTCAATTACTGTCTTGGGCTTCCTTAGGAGAGCGAGGACTCTGCTCCAAGCTGAGGTGGATCCTGATAGCGCTGTAGCTGGGGGCCATCAGCTCACCACGCTCCTTGTAGCTAAATGGCAAATTCTTCTTGAATGGAGGAGATCTGAGTGACGCACAGACATAAAAATGCAAACCCAAATCTTTAGAGCCTTGGCACTCCTTCCATAAGTATAGCATATCAGAGCTACAAACACATTTAGCAAGTATACAGTACAATGGTTATCAAATATTTTTAGCTGTGAAAAGCTTTTTCACGTGATTTTATGTGCAAATCAAATACATGAAGCAGGGGAGACATTTGTTGATCTCTCTCCAGGTAAAGCACAAAAGAGCTTTAGACCCTCAGTAGAGCCATCACTTTCATTGATGAGTAGAGCCCATTAGAAAGTTGCTAAAATTCCTAGGCATATAAGGCACTGTAGTCATTCAGCCCACATCCCTATTCTAAGTGGGGCCCACGGAAGGACCTCTTGACATAATGGTGACCAGGATAGGCTCAGTAAATGACCATATGGGGCTCACAGTCCAGCAGGGAAGAGTGGCCCATCTGTGGACAGCGACAGCCCAGAGTGGCAAGAGCTCTGATGGGATGTATAGGGCTGAGATGGAGGAAGCCCAGATGGATTGGGGTGACACCAGGTAGAATGAGACATGTTTGACAGAGTAATATCCCAATTATTTCCTGGAAATAATTCATTTATTGCAGTAAAACTTTCTCAGAGACTAGGTGAGTCAATTGTCTTTCTACTGTCACTGGTAGAGAGAACCAGTGAAGACCTGCAAGTCAAAGAGAACATTTTCTTTTCTACAAGATGTTTTCACCTTGCATGTCTTTCATCTTTTAAAACAAAAAAGCTTTATTGAGAAATAATTCACATACCATAAAATTCACTCATTTAAAGTGTTCCATTAAATGATTTCAGTATATTAATCTATAAGTGTAACCATCACCATCATCAGTTTTAGAACATTTTCATCACCTCAAAAAGAAACCTCCTATCTAACTGTAATTTTGTACCTTTCAGCCAACCTTTCCCTGTTTTCCCTTCCCCACTTCCCCTTCTCAGTCTCTGGTCACCACCGTTCTACTCTCTGTCTCTATAATACCAACCTTTTTTTCTTTTAGATTCCACATATGAATGAGATCATATGGTATTTGTCTTTCTGTGCTTGGCTTACTTCACTCAACATAATGTTCTCCAAGTCCATCCATAGAATAAATTCTGGTGTTCTATTGCACAGTAGGGTGGCTATGGTTAACAGTTACATTTTATATGTTACATAATAGCTAGAGAAAAGGCTTTCGAATGGTTTTGCCACAAAGAAATGATGAATGCATTAGGTGATGGATATATTAAGTACCCTGACCCTATCATTATACAATATATATATGTATCAAAACATCAGATTGTCTCCCATAAATTATGTATAATTACAGTGTGTCAATTAAAATAATTTTTTTAAGAAAAAAAGCCTCATACCTTCTAAATGTTGCCCCTCTTCTCTTTCACTCCACTCCCTGCCCTAAGCAACCACCAACGTACTTTTCTTTATAAATTCTCTATTCTTGACTTTTACGTGAATAGAATCATATGAATACATGGTCTTTTGTTAATAACTTCTTTCACCTAACATAATGTTTTAAAAGTTCATGCAAATTGTATCATGTATCAGTACTTCATTCCCTTTTTTAAATTAATAATATTCTTTTGTATGAATATTCCTCCTTTTATTTATACATTTATCCATTGATGGACATATTAGCAGCCTGGGGCTGCCTAGGCACCTAGGTACCATAACAAAATACCACACACTGTGTCAATGAGAAATCAACAGAAACTTATTGTCTGTTAGTTGTGGAGGCGAGACATCCAAAATCAAGGTGTCAACAGGGCCATGCTCCTTCTGAAACATGTAGGATATGAAACTTCATTGGCTCTTCCAGTTTGGTGTTTGCCGGTAATCCTTAGCATTTCTTGGTTTATAGATGCATCACTTCAGTCTCTGCCACAATCATCACCTGGTTTTCTTTTGCATGTCTCTGTTTCTTCATCTTATAAGGACACCAGCCTTATTCAAATAGGGCCAAATGCTATTGACCTCATCTTAGTTTGATTATATCTGTAACAACCTTATTTACAAATAAGGTCACATTATGAGAAACTGGGGAGATAGGATTTCAACCTTTTTTTTGGCGGCTGGCCAGTACGGGGGATCCAAACCCTTGACCTTGGTCTTATAAGGTGGCACTCTAACCAACTGAGTTAACCAACCAGCCAGCCCCTCAACATATCCTTTTAGGGGACACAATTCAATCCATAGCAATAGATATTTTGGTCATTTCCACCTTGTGGTTATTGCTATAAACACATGTACGCAAGTTCTTGTGTGAACATATATTTTTATTTCTCTTGAGTACATATGTAGAAGTGGAATTGCTGGGTCATATGCTAACTCTGTTTAATCATTTGATGAACTGCCTGTTTATCCTGAACATGCCTGTTTCCCACAGCAGCTGCTAGATATTACACTTCTCCCAGAAGTTCATAAGGATACCATGCTCTCTCTTCACCAGCACTTGCTATTCGTATTTTATGCCTCTTTTATTTTAGTTATCCTAGTAAATTTGAGGTGGTATCTCATAGTGGTTTTGGTTTGCATTTCTCTAATGATTAATGATGCCTAGCATTTTTGATGTGCTTATTGGCCATTTGTTTGTTTTACTTGGAGAAATGCCTGTTCTGATCCTTTGCCTATTTTTAAATTAGGTTTTTTGCCTTTATATCATTGAGTTGTAGTTTTTAATATATTCTGTCTACAAGTGTCTTGACAGATACATGATTTGTACATGTTTACTCCCATTCTGTGGGTTGTCTTTTCACTTTATTGATTGTGCCCTTTGAATCACAAAAGTCTTAAATTTTGACATCCAATTTATCTATTTTTTCTCTTTTTATGTGGAAAATTTATTTATTCATTTTTTATTATTAGCATATTCATCATTACAAATTATAATTTTTTTATACCCTTTACCCAACCTATCACTCCCCAACCCCATCTCTAGTACTCTTAGGCTCTTTGTCTCCTAAAAATTCAATGTATTATTATGATCTTTTCTTTCTTTCTTTCCTACTATCTTTCTTTCTTTTCTTCTTTCTTAGCACCCAGTTATGAGTGAAGACATTCGGTATTTCTCTTTCTGTGTCTGGCTTATTTTATTTAACGTAATTTTCAATGTTCATCCATGTTGCTGCAAATGGTAGAATTTCATTCTTTTCTATGGCTGAGTAGTATCCTATTGTGTATATATACCACATTTTCCTTATCTAATCATCCATTGATGAACATTTAGGTTGGTTCCATATTTTGACTATTGTAAATAGAGCTGTGATGAACAAGGGAGTGCGGGTACACCATCAACGTGATGATTTTCATCCTTCAGATATATACCCAGTAGTGGGATTGCTGGACCATATGGTAGTTCTGTCTGCAGTTGTTTGAGAAAACGCCATACTGGTTTCCATAATGGCTGTGCTAATTTACAGTCCCATCAGTAGTGTAGAAGAATTCCCCTTTCCCTGCATCCTCACCAGCATTTGTTATTCTCAGTCTTTTAAAAAATGGCCAGTCTAAGTGGGGTGAGATGATATTTCAATGTGGTTTTGATTTGCATTTACCTGATGATTAGTGATGCTGAGCATTTTTTCATGTACCTGTTGGCCACATGTATGTCTTTCTTTGAAAAATGTCTATTCTTCTCCTTTCCCCATTTTAAATTTGATTATTCCTCTTTTTTACTGTATAGTAGTTTCAGTTCCTTATATATTCTGGATATTAATCCCTTGCCGGATGTATAGTTTGCAAATATTTTCTCCCATTCCATAGGTTGTCTTTACACTCTTGATAGTTTTCTTTGCTGAGAAGAAGCTTTATTAGTTTGATATAATCCCATTTGTTTATTTTTTTTCTTTTTTCTTTTTCTTTTTTTCCTTTTTGTCTTTTTTACTGACCGGAAACGGGATCCCAACCCTCAGTGTCGCGCCAGTACCGGGGACTGGCAACAGGATCTCAACCCTCGGTGTTGTGCCCGCACCACGCTCTCTTTTTCTTTTTTTCCTTTTTGTCTTTTTTACTGACCGGAAACGGGATCCCAACCCTCAGTGTTGCGCCAGTACCGGGGACTGGCAACAGGATCTCAACCCTCGGTGTTGTGCCCGCACCACGCTCAGCCAGTGAGTGGGAACCGGTCTCCACATGGGATCCGAACCCTCGGTGGGAGTGCCGCCTCGCTCCCAAGTGCACCACCAGGCCGGCCCGTTATTTTATGTTTTTTCTTTTATTGCTTGTGTTTTGGGGCTCTTATTCATAAAGTTTTTGCCCAGTCCTACTTTCTGGAGTGTTTCTCCTATGTTTTCTTTTAGTAATTTTATGGTTTTGAGTCTTTTTTAAGTCTTTAATCCATTTTGAGTTGATTTGGGTATACAGTGAGAGGTATAAATACAGTTTCATTCTTCCACATGTGGGTGTCCAATTTTCCTAGCACCATTTATAGAAGAGGCAGTCTTCCCCCAATGTATGTTCTTGTTGCCCTTGTCAAAGATCAGTTGGCTGTAAGTATGTGGATTGATTCCCAGGTTTTCTATTTCTGTTCCATTGATCTGAGTGTCTGTTTTTATGCCAGAACCATGCTGTTTTGGTTACAATAGCTTCGTAATATACTTTGAAGTTGGATAGTGTTATGCCTCCCGCTTTATTTATTTATTTAGCTCAGAATTGCTTTGGCTATTCAGGGTCTTTTGTTGTTGCATATGAATGTTAGAATTGCTTTTTCTATCTCTATAAGAATGTCATTGGCATTTTGATGGAGATTGCATTGAATCTGTAGATTGCTTTTGGTAGAATGGACATTTTCATGATGTTAATTCCTCCAGTCTAAGAGTTTGGTATGTCTTTCCACCTTTTTGTGTCCTCCTTAATTTCTTTCAATAGTGTTTTGTAGTTCTCACTGTAGAAATCTTTCATCTCCTTGGTTAAACTGAGTCCTAGGTATTTTACTTTTTTGGTGACTGTTGTAAATGGGCTTGCTTTCTTGATTTCTTTTTCTGATACTGCGTTATTGGAGTACAAAAATGCTATGGATTTCTGGGTGTTGATTTTGTACCCTACAACATTACTGAAATTGTTAACCAGATCTAAGAGGTTTTTGGTAGTCTAGGTTTTTCTATATATAAGATCATGTCATTTGCAAACAGGGACAGTTTGACTTCATCCTTTCCAATCTGGATGCCCTTTATTTGTTTCTCTTGCCTGATTGCTCTAGCTAGTACTTCCAATACTATGTTACATAGGAATGGTGAGAGTGGGCATCTTTGTTCTGTTCCAGTTCTTAAGGGAAAAGCCTTTAGCTTTTCCCCATTCAGGATGATATTGGCAATTGGTTTGTCATATATGGCTTTTATTGTGTTGGGATACTTTCCTTCTATACCTAATTTGCTGAGTCTTTATCATGAAGGGAAGGTGAATTTGGTCAAATGCTTTTTCTGCATCTATTTTCATATGGTGTTTGTCCTTGATTTTGTTGATATGGTGTATCACATTTATTGACATGTATGTTGAACCATCCTTGCATCCCTGGGATGAATCCCTCTTGATCACAGTGTATAATTTTTTTGATGTGTTTTTGTCTTTTCATTGCTAATATTTTGCTGAGGGTTTTTGCATCTATGTTCATTAAGGATATTGGTCTGTAATTTTCTTTTTTGTTGTATCTTTGATGGTGGCCTCATAGAATGAGTTTGGAAGAACAGCTTCTGTTTCAATTTTTTGGAATAGTTTGAAGACAATTGGTATTAATTCCTCTTTAAAGGTATGGTAGAATTCAGCTGTAAGGCCATCCAGTCCTGGGCATTTTTCTTTGTTGGAATATTGCTGATTACTGCTTCAATCTCATTGCTTGTTATTGGTTTGTTCAAGTTTTCTATTTCTTCTTGGTTCAGTCTTGGTTATTTGTTTATGTTCAAAAATTCATCCATTCCCTCCAGCTTTTCAAATTTGTTGGTGTACAGTTGTTTATAATAACCTCTAATGATTCTTCATAGTTCTGTGGTATTGGTTGTAATGTCTCCCTTTTCATTTCTGATTTTTATTTGGGTCTTCTCTTCTTCTTCTTCTTCTTCTTCTTCTTCTTCTTCTTCTTCTTCTTCTTCTTCTTCTTCTTCTTCTTCTTCTTCTTCTTCCTCTTCCTCTTCCTCTTCCTCTTCCTCTTCCTCCTCCTCCTCCTTCTCCTCCTTCTTCTTCTTCTTCGTTAACTAAGCTAATGGTTTGTCTAATTTATTTATCTTCTCGAAAACTCCTCCTCCTTCTCCTTCTTCTTCTTCTTCTTCGTTAACTAAGCTAATGGTTTGTCTAATTTATTTATCTTCTCGAAAAATGAACTTTTGTTTCATTGGTCTTTTGTATCATTTTTTGCTCTCTATTTCACACACACACAAAAATATGTTCAACATCATTATTCATTACAGAAATTCAAATCAAAACCACAGTGATATACCACTTTTCACCCACTCAGAAGAATATAATAAAATGCAAACAGCTTCTGGTTTCTGCTCTGAAAGGTAAATAGCTTGAGAGTCATTAATCTCATTTTCACAATAAGAAAAAAGATGAAAAAAGTGAAAATTAACAACTCTTCTTAGATCCATCAGAGAATTGACATCACAGGAAAAACTGATACTCTGAAAACTGGAGAAAGAGATGAGAACAGAGAATCACAGCTTACCTGGAGAAGAAGCCAGTAGAGCCAAGAAATGGTCATAAAACTTAAATTGTAATTGATGAAGGGCTGGAGGCTGAGTACGGAACAGCTTTCACATTAAAAACTCCTGGGGTCCAGGTCTTAATGAGACAGAATAGGGCTAGTCCTATGAATTAAACTGATTCCATTTTCCCTGCAGAAGACACTTCATTACTTTCCCACTCCACAGTCATGAGACCCTCCCAGGGCACATGATTACCCCATGGCCCTCCCTGATAAAATAAACTCAGATGAGAGGGGAACAGATATTCACTGGGCTGCAAAACCCCTCCCCAAGGCTCGTTTCATGTAATTGTAACAATTCAGTTACAGATTAACCTAAGATCCCTTCAGGAGTTTCCATATGCACACAAAGCTTCAAGACGCTGCAATGAGCCTCCTGGGGTAATGATGATGAACATGGGGTAACAATAATGAACACCACCACCATCTTGGACCTACTGAGCAGGCACAAGGACAAAAGCCTTAACTGAGCATGTACCCATGATGCAGCCATAAAGAACAGAAGGGACCACCTCCAGAGGTGCAGAATGATGACACTGGCCTGCACCCCTTAACTCCTTTCCTTATAAAGGACTCTGAATAGCTCCCCTCAGGGGGCTAGCTTTCCTGTAGCTACCCCACTTATGCATAGTCTATCTTCTCTTTTAATAAAGCATTGCTTGCTTTACCACTGGGTGTATTTTCCATTTCTATTGCTTTGGGACCCAAGAGCCTAATTCAGTAACATTAAGGGGGAGGGGGACTTAAGACATAAAACTTTTGTGAATTCACATCCAGGAGCCTCAAGAGGTTCTCATGGTGAAAATAGGAGAGAAATTCTCTTATACCTTCTCCATGGGGAGGGGGAAAGTAACCATTTTGAAATAAACTTAGAGGTTTTTTTGAACTCTGCCTGCTTTCAAGGGATACTACTTAAGCAGAGCCTAAACAATACGGAGGAAGAGAAACACCTAACTCCAGTCCCCTCACCTTCCTATTTCACATAAGGTGGGAAAATGCTGAATAGCATTTGTGAAGGTCACAGCACAAGGACACAGGCCCATTAAAGACTGGGAATTAATTATTAAACTATGAACACCTCCTCTCCCCCTATAACTTCCCACACATCAACAGGGATCCTGTGTAATAACAGAAGATTATGGTTGAGAGAACTGCAGGGTTCAGATGTTATATAAGGAGTTTCTAGGGAAACCTAAAGACAACAGGAAAGACAAAAGGACACTAGAGGAAATTGAACTGCTGACACCTACAGCAACAGCAAACAGTGAACATAGAAGAACTAGCTGTATAAACACAAATTCTCACACCTAAGGCCTATTTACCTCAGTTCCTATCACCCAATACATCATGTCCAGATTTCAACAAAAAATCACAAGGCATTCTAAAAGGCAAGAAAAAATACAGTCTGAAGAGACAAAGCAAACAACAGAAACAGCCTCAAGTATGGCAGAGATTTGGGATTTATCAGACCTGGAAATTTAAATAACTGTGATTAATATGTTAAGAGCTCAAAAGGAAGAGTGGACAACATATAAGAATGGAAGAGTAATGTTAGCAGATATTGAAACTCTGAGAGAAGCAAAAGAAAATTCTAGAAATAAAAAACACTGTAACACACTCGGGAGAGTGTGGTGCTGAGAACACCAAGGCCACAGGTTTGGATCCTATATAGGGATGGCCAGTTGGCTCACTTTGGTGAACATGGTGCTGACAACACCAAGCCAAGGGTTAAGATCCCCTCACTGGTCATCTTTAAAAAAAAAAAAAGAAGAATTGTGATTTGTAAAAATACATATGCTAGTAATATTGATTTGATCACCATATCTCAATGTTCAACCCCCAAAATATGTATAATCGATTGAAGAATTGTGATTTGTAACAATACATATGTTAGTAATATTGATTTGATCACCATATCTCAATGTTCAACCCCCAAAATATGTATAATCGATTTTGCTTCAATAAATAAAATAAATTTTTAAAAAACCCACTGTAACAGAAATAAAGAATGTTTTTGATGAACTCATAAGTAGACTGGACATATCTGAGAAAAAAAATCAGTGATCCAGAAGATATGTCCAGAGAAACTTTCCAAACTGAAATACAAACAAAAATAAAAAGGATTTTTAAAATGTAAGCAAATATCCAAGAACTGTATCCAAGGACAACTACAAAAAGTGTAATAAGAATACCAGAGAGAGAAGAAAGAGAAAGAAACAGAAGAAAAATTGTAATCAACAATGGCTGAGATTTTCCAAAATTAATGACAGAATTCAAACCACAGACCCCAGGAAGCTCAGAGAAAATCAGGATAAATACAAGCAAAACAAAACAAACAAAAAACTATGCCTAGGCATATTGTACTAACACTGCAGAAAATGAAACACAAGAAAAAATCTTGAAAGAAGCCGGGGGGTGAGGGGATTCCCTCCCTAAAAAGAAACAAGAATAAGAATTACAATGGACTTCTCTCGTAAACCATGCAAGCAAGAAGAGAGCGGAGTGAAAGAAAGAAAGACCACAATAAAACATGGAACTTTCAGAAGGAGAGAACAGACCTATAGTTACTAGAGGGGGAGGGGGATTAGGGAGTAACTGGGTAAGAGGCACAAAGAGAATTTATGATTTGTAGTGATGAACATGGTAAAATATTGTACACAAATACCGATAGCCAACTCTGTACCCATACATATGTATAATCAATAATTAATTAATTAAAAAACAGAGATCCATTCAGTTATTGTCTTTTATAGTCAATCATCTTTCCATATAATAATCTATACATTTGTCCATTAACANAAACTCTGAGAGAAGCAAAAGAAAATTCTAGAAATAAAAAACACTGTAACACACTCGGGAGAGTGTGGTGCTGAGAACACCAAGGCCACAGGTTTGGATCCTATATAGGGATGGCCAGTTGGCTCACTTTGGTGAACATGGTGCTGACAACACCAAGCCAAGGGTTAAGATCCCCTCACTGGTCATCTTTAAAAAAAAAAAAAAAGAAGAATTGTGATTTGTAACAATACATATGTTAGTAATATTGATTTGATCACCATATCTCAATGTTCAACCCCCAAAATATGTATAATCGATTTTGCTTCAATAAATAAAATAAATTTTTAAAAAACCCACTGTAACAGAAATAAAGAATGTTTTTGATGAACTCATAAGTAGACTGGACATATCTGAGAAAAAAAATCAGTGATCCAGAAGATATGTCCAGAGAAACTTTCCAAACTGAAATACAAACAAAAATAAAAAGGATTTTTAAAATGTAAGCAAATATCCAAGAACTGTATCCAAGGACAACTACAAAAAGTGTAATAAGAATACCAGAAAGAGAAGAAAGAGAAAGAAACAGAAGAAAAATTGTAATCAACAATGGCTGAGATTTTCCAAAATTAATGACAGAATTCAAACCAAAGACCCCAGGAAGCTCAGAGAAAATCAGGATAAATACAAGCAAAACAAAACAAACAAACAAAAAACTATGCCTAGGCATATTGTACTAACACTGCAGAAAATGAAACACAAGAAAAAATCTTGAAAGAAGCCAGGGGGTGAGGGGATTCCCTCCCTAAAAAGAAACAAGAATAAGAATTACAATGGACTTCTCTCATAAACAATGCAAGCAAGAAGAGAGCAGAGTGAAAGAAAGAAAGACCACAATAAAACATGGAACTTTCAGAAGGAGAGAACGGACCTATAGTTACTAGAGGGGGGGGGGGGATTAGGGAGTAACTGGGTAAGAGGCACAAAGAGAATTTATGATTTGTAATGATGAACATGGTAAAATATTGCACACAAATACTGACAGCCAACTCTGTACCCATAAATATGTATAATCAATAATTAATTAATTAAAAAACAAAGATCCATTCAATTATTGTCTTTTATAGTCAATCATCTTTCCATATAATAATCTATACATTTGTCCATTAACATTCCATATTTTCATACGTCAACTTAACTTTCCATCTGACATTCATTCATTCATCTTTCCATCCAATTATCCTTTCAACCGTTTATTCATCTAATTCTCAAGTCACCCACCCATTAACCCTTTACCCATCTATTAGCTCTTTTATCCATCCATCCCTTAGTCAATCCAGTCATCATCCTTCCTTCCTTCCTTCCATCATCTGTCCATCCATTTATTCATTCATCCATTAATACAACCATTAAATTTCCAAACATTCAACTACTCATCCACCCACAGTTTCTAAATATTACTTACTACATAGAAAGTCTTTCTGTGAGGTGTATTGATGTCCAGATAGTTGTATGTACATGCATGTGCATGTCTAGGGAATCCAAGTAGTGCCTAGCCTCCTTGTTCCTGTGTACTCCATATAACATTCTATTCATCCTTTCCTCAACTTTCCTATGAATCATCCTGTATATTCCAGTTTTAGGGCGTGGATGAGGAGGGGATATGTGAGTGACAGCATTTGGTGGTGTTAGTGGTGCAGAGTGTGGGCAG
>NW_007729481.1:144339-163113 GCF_000696425.1 Galeopterus variegatus
TATGCCAATCCTATAGCCAGTGTCAGGACAAGTAGCACAATAAAGGTTAGAGACACAGGGTGGCATATACTTATCATGTCCCACAATGGCAAACTCATGATAGCAGGTCAGGACCAGTCTTGGAGCAGCTCTTTTGTGAAGGACGTGGAGCAGGCCTGCAGGAGTGAGAGGATGAATGCGGGGGAAAGATCACCCTTCTTCTGGGATTGGGGAAAGAGTGGAGGTCCTGGGGATTTTTAGTTTTGAGGATCCTAAAATGGATGAAGTTTAAGGAGACGTTGGGTTGGAGTTGAGCAGAGGGACCCCTCTGGCTTGGTGTTAACAGATTTTTTGGGTAAAGTCTCAGGTGCTAGTTTTACCAAGGATAAGTGATAACAAGGGGCCTTTCCTGGTCCTTTCATTGCTGTGGGGGTGGCGAGAAGTACTGTCTAAGGCCCTTCCCAACATGGTGAGAGAGGCTTTGGGATTTGGGTTTTAATATACACTTGCTGTCCTGGGCTCAGTTTAAAGTCTGAGGGGGTGATGGAGAAAGGATGAGGTAATAGAAGGTTGGCCTGTTTCCTAAGAAGATCCCTAATGAGCAAAAGAGTAGGGAGATACTGGCCTAAAGGTGATGAGATGGAAGGGAGAGGCATGAGAGTGAAGGGTCTGCCATACATAAGCTCAAAGGGGCTGAGGCCAGTGGGTTTGTGGGGGGCAGCTCATAGGCAAGTGAGTGCTAAAGGGAGAAGTTGGGTCCAAGGGAGGTGAAGTTCCATGGACAGCTTGGTGAGGTGTGTTAGACTTACTATGGCATAACCTGCCCATGGGGCAGGCATGGAGGTGGTGCTCCCATCTATGAACATGTATGTTGGGGCTGCATAATGGGATGTGGGGAGATGTGTGGAAAGGGATTGAGAAAGAGGTCTAAAGCCTCCATGCAATTATGTTCAAAGGGTTGTGAGTGTTTTGGGATGAGGATGGCTGGATTTACGGGGGGGTCAAGGTTTAAAGGAAAACTGGGAATTTATAATGGAAGTAAGGTCAGTAAGTTGTAGGTGGGAGGGGAAGAGAATTGACTTAGTCTTATGGCTGAGAAGGTCTTGAAGATGATGGGGGAACAAATCACTGTTTGTTGTCCAAATGTTAGTTTAGAGCTTTCTTGTGCTAAAAGGGTGGTGCTGCCAAGGCCCATAAACAGAGGACCCATCCCCGGGCTGTGGTGTCTAGTGTTTAGAGAGGTATGCAACTGGGGAGAAAATATCTCCTGCCTCTTGTCCCAAACCCCCACCACCAGTCCTTGGGTTTCAGTGATGCATAGGATAAAAGGATGAGATAGGTTTGGGAGGGATAGAGCTGGGGCTACAAGGAGAGTGGCTTTTAATCACTGGAAGGGCTTTGTGGGATCTAAAGGAATGGCAGGATCCCCTTTGGCTGCCTCATAAAGTGGCTTTGCTAGCACACCAAAGTTAGGAATCCACAGGCGAAGATACCCTGCAAGCCCCAAGAAAGAAAGGATTTCACCCTTTGTAGTAGGAATAGGGAGTTCAGAAACTAGACTCTTGTGATCCACCATTATTTCTCTGGTGTTGGGGGTGAAGTGGACTCCCAAATAGGTAACTGAAGGGGAAGAAATTTGGGCCTTGCTGGGAAACACTCGATATCCCCTGGAAGCCAGGAAATTAAGGAGAGCAACGATGTGGGCCTGTGAATACTCATAGGCGGGGCTACAGAGGAGGAGGTCATCCACATACTGTATTAAAGTGCTAGAGGTTGAAGGAAGTTCAGGTAAGTCTTGAGCTAAGGCCTGGCTGAAAAAGTGGGGGCTATCCCGAAATCCCTGGGGCAAAACTGTTGAAGTAAGTTGTTGGGAATGGCACATGTCAGGATCAGTCCTGTACTAAATGGTATGAGCTTTATAACCAGAAGGATGGGTGTATTAAAAGGAAAGTGGGTAAGCCATAAGAGATGAGAAGAAAGGAATTTGTGTATGATGCGTTTTAAGCCTATTAGGCATTTGTTAGCAATGGGGTATTGTGGGACATTAGGGAAAGAAGAAGGATCCTGCAGTCTCACGAAGATGGGAGGGTGATGAGTAGCAATGGAGGGTGAGGAGATATCCCATACTATAGGATTAGCTTTGTCAAGGGGAAAGGGGAGGGTAGGGGTGTCAGGGCTAAGGTCCGGGGCAGCTTGTAACAGGAGTATTGCAGCTGGAGTTAAAGTGTTTAGGGTAAGAGTAGCTTTGAATTCGAAAAGAGTGTCCTGTCTCAGTAAGGTGGTTGGGCATTGAGGCATTATTAAAATTTGTGTGTGAATTGGGTGTGATGTAGGGTGCAGGAAAGGGGTTAAGTGATCCATGGGTGGTATTCTGATCCCATGACCCCTACTATTGTGATAAGGGTCAGGGTTGTTATTTCTGCATATTCAGGAAGGGTAGAGTAAGTGGCCCCTATATTGATGACAAGAGATTGGCTTACCTGCTACGAGGCAAGTTACCCTGGGCTCATGCGTGGTGGTCTCTGTGGGGACCTTGGGCCCTGGGCATTGTCAGTCCTCCTCCTGGGCAAAGCCGAGAAGCTCCAGTAGGGATGGCTGTGAAGCCAAAGGCTGTGGGTTGGGGACTGGGCCACTCCCTCTCTGATGAGTGGAATAGTCAATCCCCCCAGTGATCTGGCTGTTTTCAGTGAGGACAGGGCCTGGGAGGGGGACTGGGGTCAGGACGGGCCTGTGCCCAGTGGCCTGGTTGACTGCATTTGAAGCAGTTCCCGAGTGGCTTGCCCCTAGAGGCAAATGGCTTTGGAGTATGTGAGCCATGGATGGCATTAGCCAGAAGTTGGTATTTGGCCTGATCTCTTTTGTAATGATCCTTTTTTTTTTTAATTGTTAAAAACCTTGAAAGCTGCATTGAGGAGGTAGTGTAAAAGGGTCATGCCTGCAGGGGAGTTTGGATCTATACATGTGTATTTATGTAAAACCTCAGAGAGGCGGGTTAGGAATTAGTAGCCTTTTGGAGGCCATAAGTCAAGTGTGTGATCATGTTATCCCAGACATCCCGATCCCCGTGGCCAGCCTGATAGTCTCAATTTGGATCTGTGCAAGGGACTGCAATGGCTCCCACTGTCTGTCTCTTATTTTGAGCATGTACCTCATCTGCCTGTTGTTGGGCTGCTATCCAGACCTGTTCCCTGTCCTCAGGACACAAAGTAGTAGTGAGAATCATAAAAATATCATACCAGGTGAGATCGTAAGATAGGATGAGATATCTGAATTCCTTAAGATATGTGTCCAGGTCAGACTGGAAAGACCCCAGTCATTTTCTGATTTGGGAGAGATCAGAAAGAGAAAAGGGATGTACCCGGATAGTTCCCTCCATCCCAGCCACGTCATGGGGGGGATATAAAGAAGCCGGAGCTGAGGTGGGGTTGTCACCTGAAGAAGGGGGAGAAGAAGGGGGTTGGGTGGCTGAGGACAAAGAGAGGGAAAAGGTGGAGGGGCTGGTGAAGGATTTGGAGCATATGGAGGTAATTGAGGTGGCCCATATGGGGAGCAGAGTAGTCTGATGGATTAAAAGATTAATCCAGGGCCGGCCCGGTGGTGCACTGGAGAGTGTGCCACTTGAGAGTGCGGCGGCGCTCCCGCTGAGGGTTCGGATCCCATGTGGAGACCGGTTCCCACTCACTGGCTGAGCGCGGTGCGGGCGCAACACCGAGGGTTGCAATCCCGTTGCCAGTTCCCGGTACGGGCACGACACCGAGGGTTGTGATCCTGTTACCGGTCAGTAAAAAAGACAAAAAGGAAAAAAAAAAAAGATTAATCCGAGTCTGGAAAGGAAAGGTTGGGCATGAGCTAGGAGAATTTGAGACATAGGACGGTTTTGACAGAGAGAAAGACTGGAGTTGGAGATAGGGGGAAAAAAAGGCTTGAACATAAGAAATCTCTCCAGTTTTTTCCATTTTGGTGAGTATCTAAATCTAGTGTGCCATCGTGTGGACACTGGGATCCATTGCAATGAGGTGTTCAAGTTTTAATGTCTCCCTGGAGGTCAAGAGATTGGCCTGGAGGCATACAGCATGGAATACAGTAGAAAATGAGATGTTTAGGTTTAATGTTTCCCTGGAGGCCAAGGGGTAAATTGGCCAGGAGACAGTCCAAGGGCATACAGCATGGAGGTTTGGATTGTGAAGATCCCATGTAGAGGGTGAGAAAGGAAACAGGCCTGGTAGAAAAAGAATGCCAGCAAGGAGCATCCTCTTTGGTGTGCATCTTCTTTTCAAGCAAAAAGCCACCAAATGGCTAATGCAGCACCCTCCAATAGCTGGGCGGCATGAGAAGAGTTCCCTCAGCCAGGTGCCTGGGCTTCATAGAGACTGTAGTCATAGAGAGTAGTTGGGGGAACTTATAGAAACTGGACAGACCCACTGACTCACCCTGAATTGAGGCCAATGTTGGATGTGTTGGTCTGAAACAGCCAAAGGAGAGAGTCCCGGAGGCACCCAGTTCAGCAGGTCCAGGATGGGTGGCCGAGGGCCAATCAACCCAAAAGAGGGGATCATCCAACATCAGCCAGAACCCTTCCCAGGTTTCAGCACCATAATGAAAGAAAGTGAGCTGAGACACCAGGTACTGATCAAGCTTTATTAAAGGAAAAGAATCTACTGGGTTGCGCTCAAAGTGGAGGGCAGCCCGGGGTTGCCCTCAAGATGGAGGACAGCACCAGATGTGGGGGTGAGAGAGCTTATATAGGGCACCAAGGGCTGGCTGATGCAATCAAGGAGGGGCATTATGCTAATGTGGAAGCTATGAAACCAGGGTGGAGAACTGTGCCCTTGTGGAAGAAAAAGGGTTCCTGTTTTGCAGACGTCACGAGGCTTCTCATAAAGGGTAGGGTGGAGGGGTTTGGTGCTGGAGTGGAAGACAAGGCCAGCAGCTATTTTGTGCTTATTGTGTGCACAATGGCACTGGTCGCATTCAAGATCCATCAAATATGTCCCTTATACCAATTCCTTCTTAAATTTATGATTTGCAACCCACAAACACATACAAATAATAATAACAAAAGTAACAATAAGCCCTGTTAGTAAATGCTGTTCTTACTATGTGCCAGGCACTGTACTACCATTTTATATGCATAATTATGTAGAATTTTTATAAATCAATAAAATGGTTACAAATCCCAACCTGCAGATTAGGATATCTAGGCTCAAAACAAATAATAAAGTAACTCACATATGCTGTTAAGCAGTCAAGCCAAGGACAAAGCCATGACTGAGTGATTCCACCTGCCATATTCCTAATCACTGCCTTTAACACAGACAATTCCTACCATCCAAGTGTCCCCATTGAACCCACCTTCTTCCTGAGTTGAAGCATCTCCAACATTATCTGTACTATCATCTTCATAAGCCCCTTCAACTGTGAGGACAAGAAGTTCCTTGGGCCGGCCCGGTGGCGCACTGGAGAGTGTGTCGCTTGCGAGCGTGGTGGTGCTCCCACCGAGGGTTTGGATCCCATGTGGAGACTGGTTCCCACTCACTGGCTGAGCGCAGTACGGGTGCAACACACCGAGGGTTGCAATCCCGTTGCCAGTCCCCGGTACGGGTGCAACACCGAGGGTTGCGATCCCGTTACCGGTCAGTAAAAAAGAAAAAAAGGAAAAAAAAAAAAAAAAAAGAAGTTCCTGAACATGCTGAGGTCAATTAATTAGAGTTTCATTGAGTTGAGCACCCCCTGGTTACAGGTGCCCACCAGACACTTCTCTACCTAGGCCTCTGGGTCTGTGATGGGAAAGGGGGGCCCTGAGGCTCTTGAAGTGCCTCAGTGCCTTTCCCTCATGGTCTTGGCTATTTGCACCTGGCTGCCTCATAGCCATGCTGACATCTTTAATCAACCAGTCTATCTGCCACACCCTTCCATTTTTCTTCTGAAAATGCTCTCTCATTCTCTACCACATGGCCAGGCTGCAAATTTTCCAAATCTTTATGTTCTGCTTCCCTTTTAATTATAAATTCCAGCTTTACATCTTGCCTTTACCACCATAACTGAGCATAGGCAATTACAAGAAGTCATGCAGCTGTCTGAATGCTTTGCTACTTAGAATTTTTTTTCTACCCAATATTCTAGTTCACAATGTTTAAGTCCCACCTTCCACGAAGTCCTAGAGCATGGACACAATGCAGCCAGGTTCCTTGCTATGGTGTAGCAAGGGTGATGTTTTGTCCAATTCCCAATAAGTTCCTCATTTCTATCTGAGACCTCATCATCAGGATAGCCTTACTGTCCACATTTCTATCAGCATTCTGGTCACAACCATTTAACCAATCTCTAAGTTCCAAACTTTCCCTTTTCTTTTTTTGTCTTCTTCTGATTTTTCCAAACTCCTCCGAAGTTGCCCATTATTCAGTTCCAAAGTTGCTTCCACATTTTCAGGTATCTGTATGGCAACACCCCAAGCCTTGGTACCAATTTCCTGTAGTAGTCTGTTTTTGTGTTGCTATAACAGAATACCTGAAACTGGGTAATTTGTAAAGAAAAAAGGTTTATTTGGCTCACAAATCTGGGACACCTGCATCTGGCACTGGCCTCGAGCTGCTTCTACTCATTGCAGAAAGTGGCAGGCAGCCAGTGGGTTCGAGCAGGTCAAACGGTGAGAGGAAGTAAGAGAGAGAGGGAGGGGGAGGTGACAGGGTCCCTTAAACAACCAGCTCTCTTGGGAACTAATAGAGTGAGAATCCACTCAGTACCTCCCCCACCCCCCACAAGGATGGAATTAATCTATTCATGAGGAATCCACCCACCGTGACCCAAACACCTCCCAAAACTGCCACACTGGGGGATCAGATCTCAAAATGAGTTTTGGGGGGCAACATATCCAAACTGTATTGATTTCTTTGTGGTTATAACATTCAAGATCCTTTTTTTCTAGCTATCTTGAGATATACAATACAATATTATAGCTATTGTCACCCTAGGACACTAGAACTTATTCTGCCAGTTGAACTGTAATTTTGTAACTTCATAACAGTCTACCAACCTTTCCCCAGCCACCCTCTCCCCTCCCTTTCCCTGCCTCTGGTAATCACTGTTCTACTCTTTATTTTCCTGTCTTTTGAATTTATTTTTCTTAATTGAACCATGATAATTGTATATATTTATGGAGTACAATATGATAATTGGGTACCTCCATACTGTGTGCAATGATATCAGGGTGCTTAGTATATCCATCACCTCAAACACTTGTCACTTCTTTGTGTTAGGAACATTCAACATCATCCTGACTAGCTATTCAAAGATACACAGTACTTTGTTGTTAACTGTAGTTGCCCTATATTTCTATAGAATACTAGATCCCAATGTTCCTATCTCTACAATTTGTATCCACTGACCACCATCTTCACGTCTCCCCCTACCCCTTCCCCTCACCAGTCTCTAGTAACTACTATTCTACTTTCTACTTCTATGAGATCAACTTTTTAGCTTCCACATATAAGAACATGTGTTATTTCTCTCTGTGCCTGGCTTATTTCACTTAACATAATTTTCTTCAAGCTCATCCATGTTGCTGCAAATGGCAGAATTTCATTCTTTTTTATAGCAGAGTAGTATTCTGTCATGTAGATATACCACATTTCCATTATCCAATCATGCATTGGAGGACATTTAGGTTGGTTCCAACTCTGGCTATGGTGAATAGAGCCATGATAAACATGAGCAGAGTAGTATTGCTGCAAATGGCAGAATTTCATTCTTTTTTATAGCAGAGTAGTATTCTGTCATGTAGATATACCACATTTCCATTATCCAATCATGCATTGGAGGACATTTAGGTTGGTTCCAACTCTGGCTATGGTGAATAGAGCCAAGATAAACATGGGAGTTCAGGTATCCCTTCAACTTGTTGATTTCCATTCCTTTGGATGTATAACCAGTAGTGGGATTGTTGGATCATATGGTAGTTCTATCTGCAGATTTTGGAGAAATTGCCACACTGTTTTCCATAATGGCTGTACTAATTTACATTCCCACCAAAAATGTATAAGAGTTTTCCTTTCTTCACATCCCCACCAGCATTTGTTATTTTCTGTCTTTTTGATAATAGCTATTCTAGTCGGGGTCAGATGATATCTCACTGTGGTTTTGATCTGCACTACTCAGATGAATAGTGATGCCGAACATTATTGAATATACCTGCTAACCATTTGTATGTCTTCTTTTGAGAAATGTCTATTCAGCTCCTTTGCCCACTTTTTAATGGTTTATTTGTTTTTTTACTATTGAGTTGAGTACATTGTATATTCTGGTTATTAATTTATTGTTGGAAGCATATTTTGCAAATATTTTCTCCCGTTCTGCAAGTGGTTTTTTTGCTCCAGTGATTGTTTCCTTTGGTGTGCAGAAGCTTTTTAGTTTGGTATAATCACATTAGTTTGTTTTTGTTGACCGTGCTTTACAAGTCTTATTCATAAAATCATTTCCCTGTCCAGTGTCCTGAAGTGTTTCCCCTACGTTTCCTTCTAGAAATTTTATAGTTTTGGATTTTGCATTGAAGTTTTTAATCCATTTTGATTTGATTCTGGTATATGGTGAGAAATAGAGGTCTAGTTCAATTCTTCTGCATACGGATCTCCAATTTTCCCAGTACAGTTTATTGAAGAGTCTGTCCTTTCCCCAACATATGTTCTTGGCTCTCTTGTCAAAAATCAGTTACTGTAGGTACATGGATTTATTTCTGAATTCTCTATTCTCTTCCATTGGTCTATGTGTCTATTTTTGTGCCAGTACCATGCTGTTTTGATTACTATCACTCTGTAGTATATTTCAAAGTCACAGATTGTGATAACCCCTGCATTGTTTTTTGGCTCAGTATTTTTTTGTGTTTTAGCTATTCAGGGGTCTCTTGTCATTCCCTAAATTTTTTAGTTGTTTTTCTCTTTCTGTGAAGTATGTTATTGGTAGTTTGAGAAGGATGACATTCAATCTATAGATTGCTTAGGGTAGTATGGTCATTTGGACAATATTGATTCTTCCAGACCATAAGCACAAGATATCCTTTTGTATCTTCAGTTCCTTTCATCAATGTTTTATAGTTTTCATTGCAGAGATATTTCACCTCTTCAGTTAGATTTACTTCTAGGAATTTCTTTTTTCTTTTTCTTTTTCTTTTTCTTTTCTTTTCTTTCTCTCTCTCTCTCTCTCTCTCTCTCTCTCTCTCTCTCTCTCTTTCTCTCTCTCTCTCTCTCTTTCTTTCTTTGTAGCTATTGTAAATGGAATTACTATGATTTCTCTTTCAGGTAATTGTAATTGGCATATAGAAACATACTATTGATTTTTGTATGTTGATTTTGTATCCTGCAACTTTATGGAGTTCGTTTACTAGTTCTAGCAGCTTTTTTGGTGGAGTATTAAGGATTACATACACACACACACACACACACACACAAAAAAAAAAAAAAAAAACCATGTCATCTACAAGCAGGGATAGTTTGACTTCTTTCCCCCTAATGTGAGTGCCCTTTATTATTTACTCTTGCCCTATAGCTCTGGGTAGAACACCCAGTAGTATGTTGAATAAGAGTGGAGAAAGTGTGCATCCTTGTCAGGTTCCTGATCTTAGAGGAAAAGCTATCAACTTTTGTGCATTCAGTATGACAATCGTTGTGAGTTTGTCATATATGGCCTTTATTGTGTTGAAGTATATTCATTCTATACCTAATTTGTTGACTGTTTTTATCATGAAGGGGTGTGGAATTTTATCAAATGCTTCCTATGCAAAAGATCAATGAAACAAAAAGTTGGTTTCTTGAGAAGATAAACAAAATAGACAAACCATTAGCTAAACTAACTAAAAGAAGACGAGAGAAGACTCAAATAACAAAAATTGGAATTGAAAAATGAGACATTCCAACTGATATAACAGAAAAACAAAGAATCATTAGAGATTATTACGAACAGCTATATGACAACAAACTTGAAAATCTGGAGGAAATGGATAAGTTTCTGGAGACATCCAAACTACCAAGATCGAACCAAAAACAAACAGAAAACCTTAACAGACCAATAACAAGCAATGAGATTGAAGCAGTAATTAAGTCTTCCTGCAAAGAAAAGCCCAGGACTGAATGGCTTCACTGCTGAATTCTAACAAATGATTAAAAAAGAATTACTACCAATACTTTTCAAATCATTTCAAAAAACTGAAACAGGGCCGGCCCGTGGCTCACTCGGGAGAGTGCGGTGCTGATAACATCAAGGCCACAGGTTCGGATCCTATATAGGGATGGCCGGTTTAGCTCACTGGCTGAGCGTGGTGCAGACAACACCAAGCCAAGGGGTGAGATCCCCTTACCGGTCATCTTTAAAAAAAAAAAAAAAACTGAAACAGAGGCCATTTTCCCAAACTCACTCTATGAGGCCAGCATTACCCTGATACCAAAGTCAGACAAAGATATAGAAAAAAAGAAAACTACAGGCCAATTTCCTTTATGAACATAGTTGCAAAAATCCTCAACAATGTATTAGCAAACAGAATACAGCAGCACATCAAAAGCTGATATATCACGATCAAGTGGGATTCATCCCAGGGATGCAAGGATGGTTCAACATATACAAATCAATAAATGTGGTACACCATATCAAAAAAATCAAGGACAAAAAAACCATATGATTGTCTCAATAATGCAGGAAAAACATTTGACAAAATTCAACATCCTTCATGATAAAGACTCTCAGCCAATTAGGTATAGAAGGAAAATATCCCCACACAATAAAAGCCATATATGATAAACCCACCACCAATATCATCCTGAATGGAGAAAAGCTGAAAGCTTTTCCTTTAAGGACAGGAACAAGACAAGGATACCTACGTTCACCATTCCTATCTAACACAGCAACAGACATACTAGCCAGAGCAATCAGGCAAGAGAAAGAAATAAAGGGCATTCAAACTGGAAAAGATAAAGTCAAATTGTCCCTGTTTGCAGATGACACGATCCTGTACATAGAAAAACCTAAAGACTTCACAAAAAAAAAAAAAATTAGAGCTGATAAACAAATTCAGTAAATTTGCAGAATAAAAAATCACTATACAAAAAATCAGTAGCATTTTTATACTCCAACAATGAACTAGCAGACAAAGAAATCAAGAAAGTAAGCCCATTTACAATACCTAACAGAAAATAAAATGCCTAGGAATAAATTTAAACAAGGAGGTAAAAGATGTCTATAACGAGAACTACAAATCATTGCTGAAAGAAATTAAAGAGGACACCAAAAGATGGAAATTCATTCCATGCTCATAGATTGGAAAAATTAACGTTGTGAAAATGTCCATACTACTCAAAGCCATCTACAGATTTAATGTGATCCCCATCAAAATACCAATGACATTCCTCACAGAAGTAGAGAAAACAATCCTAAAATTCATATGGAACAACAAAAGACCCCAAATAGCCAAAGCAATCCTAAGCAAAATGATAATAATAAAGCCAGGGCATTACAGTGCATGACTTGTGGCACTGGCATAAAAACAGACATGCAGACAAATGGAACAGAATACAGAATCCAGAAATCAATCCATGTACTTACAGCTAGCTGATCTTTGACAAAGGCACAAAGAATATACACTGGGGAAAAGACAGACTCTTCAATAAATAGTGCTGGGAAAACCAGATATCCATGTGTAGAAGAATAAAACTAGACCCCATACCTCTCACCACATACCAAAATCAACTCAAAATGGATTAAAGACTTAAATAAAAGTGCTGAAACTATAAAACTCCTGGAAGAAAACATAAGGGAAATACTGCAGAATGTAGGACTAGGCAAAGACATTATGAAGAAGACCTCAAAAGCTCCAGCAGGAAAAGAAAAAAAAAAAAAAAAAGGGATTATATCACACTAAAGAGCTTCTGCACTGCAAAGGAAAAAATTAACAGAGTGAAAAGACAACCTACAGAATGGGAGAAAATATTTGAAAACTATACTTCCAACAAGGGATTAATATCCAGAATATACAAGGAAATCAAACAACTTAACAGTAAAATAAAAAAAATAGAAAAATAAAAAATTCCAAAGGAGCTGAATAGACATTTCAAATGGCCAACAAGTACATGAAAAAGTGCTCAACATCACTAAGCAACAGGAAAATGCAGATCAAAACTACACTGAGATATCATCTCACTCCATTTAGACTGGTCATTATCAAATAGACAGAGAATAACAAATGCTGGTGAGGATGCAGAGAAAGGGGAACTCTCCTCCACTGTTGGTGGGAATGTAAACTAGTGCAGCCATTTTGGAAAACAATATGGACGTTTCTCAAATATCTACAGAGAACTGCCATATGATCCAGCAAGGCCATTACTGGGTATATACCCAAAGGAATAGAAATCATTCTGTCAAAGGGATACCTGCACTGTCATGTTTATTGCAGCTCTATTTACAATAGTCAAGCAATGGAACCAACACAAATGTCCATTGATGGATGCTGGGTAATGAAAATGTGGTATACGTACACAATGGAATACTACTCAGCCATAAAAAGAATGAAATCCTGTCATTCACAGCAACATGGATGAGCTTGGAGAAAATCATGTTAAGTAAAATAAGCCAGTCACAGAAAGAGAAATACCACATGTCCTCACTCATAAGTGGGAGGAAAGAAAGAAAGAATGAAAGAAGGAAGGAAGGAAGGAAGGAAGGAAGGAAGGAAGGAAGGAAGGAAGGAAGGAACACAATAATACATTGAACTTTTTAAAAAATATTTTTATTATTTTTATTTATGCATATTTATGGGGCATGGAGTTGACTATCGGCATTTTTGTACAGTATGTTATGACTAAATCAATATTATTAGCATCTTCATCATTACAAACTGTAATTGCTTTTTGTGTCCTGTATTAGTCTATTTCTGTTGCTTATAACAAAATACCTGACACCGGGTAATTTAAGAAAATGAAGTGTATTGCTTACAGTTTCAGAGGCTGGGAAGTCCAAAATCCAGAGAACACAGATGGTGAAGGCCTTGGTAGTGGCGACAGTGACCCAAGGGAATCACATGGCAGAAATGGCAGAGCAGAGAGAAAGAGAGTTCCTCATCCACTCTCTTTTTAAAGCCCCAGAACCACACCCCTGTCCACCATTTTTAATTCATTCTCTAGGCATAGTCCTCAGAATCGAATCACTTCCTCAAGGCCCCACCTTTCGATTATCATAATAGGATTTTCCATTGTCTTTACACTGTGTCAGTGGGGACTAAGTGTTGGCGGGACATTTAACCCAAGGCATTCTGCCCTTGGCTCCCAAAACTCATGTCCTTTTCATACACAAATACATTTATTTCATCCCCAAAGTCTTAACTTGTTTCAACCCAAAAGCCCAAAGTTCAAAGTCCCACCTGTGAAATCAAAAACAAGTTATCGACTTCCGAGATACAATGGTGAGACAAACATAGGGTACACATTCCCATTCCAAAAGAGAGAAATAGGCCAAAAGAAAGGTGTGATAGGTCCTAAAGTCTGAAACCCAGCAGGGCAGGCATTAAATCTCAAAGCAGGCAAACCATGTGCTTTGACTCCATGTTTAATGTCCCCTGCACACTGGTGCAGGGGTTGAGTCCCCAAGTTCTCCGGCAGCCCCACTTCTATGGCTTTCCTGGTCTCAGGCCACACTTCAGCTCTCCCAGGCTGTGTTGCATGCTGGCAGGTCCACAGGTCTGGGGTCTCCATGGTGATCCCATTCCCATGGCTCCACTAGTCATGGCGCTGTTGGGGTTTTTCTGCCACAACTCTGACCCCACATTTCTGCTTGCATTGCTCTAGCAAAGGCTGCCTGTGGTGTCTCCACCACTGTGACAGATCTCTTCCTGAGCCCCCAGACTTTTCCATACATCCTTTGAAATCAGAGTGGAGGGTCCCAAACCTCCACACTCTGACATTCTGAGAACCTGCAGCCCTAACACCATGTGGGCTCCACCATGGCTTCCAGGTTGTATTTTCTAAAGCTGAGGGTCCAGCCACATGTGGGGCCAATTCAGCTATAGTTGGAGCAACCAAAGGAGCCAGAGTGCTGGTGCTGGAAGCAGCTTCCCAAAGTGGCCCTGGACAGTGAGCCGGTGGAGGGCAACTCAGGCCTGCTCCCCAAGACCATTTTGTCTCCTTAGGCCTTTGGGCCTGAAATGGAAGTGTTGGCCCCAGAGACTTCTGCAATGCCTTCAGGGCCTTTTCCCCCTTGTCTTGATAATCCCTTTGTTTTGTACTAATCTTCTTAGCACCAGTGCATTTTTCTTCTAAAAATGCTGTCTGCTTCTTTACCACATGGCCAGGCTGTAAATTTTCCAAATCTTTATACTCTGCTTCCCTTTTAAATTCCGGCTTTACATCGCACCTTTGCCACCGTAACTCAGCATAGGCTGTTACAAGTAGCCATGCAGCTTCCTGAATGTTTTGCTGTGTAGAAATTTCTTCTGCCAAATGCTCTGGTTCACAACTCTTAAGTTTCAATTTCCACAAAGTCCTAAGGCATGGACACAAAGCAGCCAAATTCCTTGCCAGTTCATAACAAGGATAATCTTTGCCCCAATTTCCAATAAGTCCCTTCTCATTTACATCTGAGATCTCTTCACTATGGTCTTTACTGTCCATATTCTATTAGCATTCTGCTCACCACCATTTAACCAGTCTTTAGTAAGTTCCAAACTTTCCCTCATCTCTTTGCCTTCTTCTGAATCCACCATACTCCTCTAACCGTTGCCTAACACCCTGTTCCAAAGCTGTTTCTACATTTTCAAGTATTCAAAGTCTATGGAACTCATCTAGTGAGGGTCTCAGTGGTGGTGACAGTGACCCATGAGTCTCACATGGCAGAAAATAGTGGAGCAGAGAGAGACTAACCTCTCATGTGGTCTTCTTTTAAAGCCCTCAGAACCACAGCCCTGACCACTATTTTTAATCCATTTGCTTTGGCATGGTCCTACAATCTAGTCACCTCCTCGAGGCCCCACCTCTTGATTACCATAATAGGATTTCCCACTCTCAACAGTTACAGTTAAGCTTCTAATATATGAACTTTGGGGACACAATTTGATCAATCCACAGCAGGTAGTGTAGTGAGTTTGGAGAATGAACTTTTCTTGCAGGTTCCACATCTTATGGAGGGTCTGTTGAGTTCCAGTAGTGCTCAGCATCTTTCAGTAAGTAGACTGAGGTGGGAAACTGGCTCATCCTTCATTTGCCCACAAGATTATATAACAGACCAATTAATTTTCTGCAGAAAAACATTAAGAATTAGGAATTAAATGTTTAAGGTTTTCAACAATTCCTTCTGGCTCTTTTTAGCAAAAAGGTTAACAGATTCAGAGAACTGAAGTAAAAACAGATAGAAAAACAGTCAGGGTTAATGCAAAGTACAGTCCTGTTTTATCATGTCCTTAGTATTCTGCTTAAGCTTTCCATTTGTTTTTGGCAAAGAATCTTTTAAGGAGGCAATTTGGATTAATTTAGTCTTTAATATGTCTCTGGATACCAATTAAATACACCTGTGGGGAAAATAGGATAATTTAGTCAGGCTCCCTCAGCTCAGGTCTGGTTGGGTGTGGAGCAGCACATTTCTTTGTAAATAAGTTGTGTGTGGGTGGAGTTAGTGCGCATGTGCACCCATGTATCTTTTTAGTTTTGTTGCTATTGTATGCTCTGCAGTTTGTGAAGCAGGCTGGCCGGCAGAGAGTTCATGTCTAAAAATAGAGCATGTTTTCTGGCAGCTGCTGTTTTTCTTTGGACTTTGCCTGTAGCAGTTGAGTTTCTGAGTTTCTCCTTTGGACTGTTTAGCTTCTAGATGTGTGTGTGCTGAATAAAGACTATTCCTTCTTCAACCAAGGCTCCAAGGACATTTTTGCTGGTTACCTAGCTCATAGGCCTGTGTGTGAAGGGTTTGTGAATGGGCTCGAGGGCCTTTGAGCTCCAGAGACCAAGCCCTAGCTCTACAACACCCTATTGTTTTTGTGGGGGTTTTGATCCTTGCTTTTTCTAATATGCCTCACAAATAAACATTTTCATCCAAATTAGATTTCTCACTGTTGCCACTTTAGTTCCAGGTTACCTTTGGTAAGGCTAACCCTACCTATCTACTGAACCCAGTCCAGCTCTGTCTGGCCCAGTCAGACTCAGGCCTCCCTATAGGACCCAGTTCTGTTTTTGTTGCAACTTTTAAATGTTACATTCTCTCTTGCAGCACAAAACCAAACCCTGGATTCAAACCCCCACACCCCCTCCCCCCAAATTAAAAATACCTACCAAAGTCCTATAACTGTATCCATTTAGATAGAATTTACATGAAGAATACAAAGGGGTTCATATCCCTTAGAGGTTTTACTGTAAGATGCTCCCATGGTAATGATCTATTAGAAGAAACTGAAACCCGAATCTCCTGCCTGATGGCAGAGATAGAATCCTATGCTTCTGGAGACAGGATGAAGTACATTAAAAATAAAAGGAAAAAACAAAAAAACCAAAAAAACACCAAGAGCCTCAAATAAAGGATTAGAACCTCAACCAAAAGGGTGGTACATTCTGATCCAGGTTGACTTACCCCAACACACCAACACATACATGGAGGCAGGAAGGCACAACACACCTGAGCAGGTACCTTGCATAAGTCCAAGAGAGCACTGGGATGCTGAGGAAGGTCGCTCTGCATCTTGCTGACTATGCCAGAGATGTCAATCTAAGCAAATGACCAATGAAGAAAATTCATTTGAGAACTCATAGTGCATTGTGATTTCAGAACCAGGCAGCAGTCTGGACGAAAATTGGTTTAGAATGCTCCACACACACCCCACATGTGCATGCAGGTCATATTTATAACCAAAAAAAGGAAGTCAGATACAGAAACAACCTGATTGGCTGCAGTTGGTATTTGTCTTATATGGTCATGTTTTGGCAGCATTCAGCCTCTAATTTGCTGGAGGTTCAGTTACTATAATTGGCTGATACTCAGCTACCTGTTACAGGAATATACAACGGTACTTTGGAAAGTTCATGGAAAAATAGAATTAAAAGATAATATGGGGCTGAGCCCATGGCGCACTCGGGAGAGTGCGGCACCGGGAGCACAGCAGCGCTCCCGCCGTGGGTTCAGATCCTATATAGGGATGACCGGTGCGCTCACAGCGCTCACTGGCTGAGCGTGGTGCGGCCGGTCTCAAAAAGGACAAAAAAAAAAAAAAGATAATATGAATCTTTCTATGCACTTTTTGAAGACCTCTCATACTCCCAGTTTAAGTTACAGTCTGTTTATATATTGACTTGGGTTACATTTCACTATGTGCAGAGAAACCTTTAGGCCAACCTTAAAATATGTTTGGAGGCAGCTTTAGACTCAACTTGTTCCAGAGTGTTCCCTGTTATGACATGCCTGAAGCTCAAGCTGAGATGGCCTCCTGGCCCCATGTTAAGTGCCTTGACCAGACCATTTTCCTTGTCATTATTCAGGTTTAAAATTTTTGGCGAAACATTAATCTCTTAAGGCTGCCGTAACAAATTACCACAAACTGAGTGGCTTAAAACAACAAAAATGTATTCTCTCACAGTTCAAGAAACCAGAAGTCTGAAATCAAAGTGTCAGCAGGGCCACAATCCCTGTCAAGGTTCTGGGGGAGAAATCGCTTCATGACTCTCTCCTAGTCTTTGTCCAATCACACTGCTCTGTGACTACCCATTTTTTTAATCAAACCTATCATTAAAAATACACAAATTTACTTGTTTCTTTGGGTTTTTGTTTCTGTGGGTTCCCATATCATGTAACACTTATATTAAACACATCTGTATGCTATTCTCTCATTAATCTGTCTTTTGTTATAGATGCCTCAGCCATAAACTTAAAATGGGGGAAAAAGATAGGTCTTTTCTCTTATATTCCCATCATCTCAAGATACTTAATTAAGTATATCTGCAAAGCACTTTCTCCAAATAAGTTAACATTCACAGGTTCTGAATATTAGGATGCAGGTATATCTTTTTGCCGGGGGTGGGAGGAGAGTGTCAGTATTCAACCCACTGTACCTATCATACACATCAAATGACTGTATAAAATATATGTGAACTGTTTCAAGAAAAGAAAATAAACACTCACTACTCATCCTAGGAAATAAAACATTATTAACACTTTAGAAGCCCATTCTCCCTGTCCCATTCCAATTGTATTCCCTGCCTCCCCCAGAGACAAACTTTATTCTGAACTTTCCTTTTTCAGATTTCTTGAGGAATTATTGACAAGTAAAAAAAAAACTGTATATATTTAAGATGTACAACATGGCGTTTTGGTATATGTATACCTTGTGTAATGTGAGTCCCACAATCAAGCTAATTGACAAATCCATCACCTCATAGCTACCATTCTAAATTTCCTATTTATCATTTTCTTACCTTCCCTTACAGTTTTGGCAAATATAAATGATCCTTAAGTAATACATTGCTACATTACATTAGTTTTGCCTGTTTTTAAACTTTATATAAAGGGAATTACACTACATACATTCTTCTGTGATTTGCTTTTTTCCCCTATTACATTCCTGCAATTTGTCCATGTTGATGGATGTAGCTGTAGTTCATTTTCATTCGTGGACAAATATGTCAGTGAATGATGCACTTTAAAAACACCACAGTCTGGGCCGGCCCGATGGCGCACTGGATAGTGCGCTGCTTGGGAAGCGCGGCGGCGCTCCCACCCGAGGGTTTGGATCCCACATACAGACCGGTTCCCGCTCACTGGCTGAGCGAGGCGTGGGAGCAACGCCGAGGGTTG
>NW_007729481.1:163482-208110 GCF_000696425.1 Galeopterus variegatus
TGGCTGAGCGCGGGGCAGGCACAACACCGAGGGTTGCGATCCCATTGCCGGTCCCCGGTACAGGCGCGACACTGAGGGTTGCGATCCGTTGCCGGACACGGAAAAAGACAAAAAGACAAAAAAAAAAAAACAAAACACCACAGTCTATTTATTTATTCTATTCTTTTTTTTTTTCCTTTTTTGTCTTTTTTACTGACCGGTAACGGGATCGCAACCCTCGGTGTCGTGCCCGTACCGGGGACCGGCAATGGGATCGCAACCCTCGGTGTTGTGCCTGCCCCGCGCTCAGCCAGTGAGCGGGAACCGGTCTCCACATGGGATCTGAACCCTCGGCGGGAGCGCCGCTGCACTCCCAAGCGGCACACTCTCCAGTGCACCACCGGGCCGGCCCTATTTATTCTATTCTTGATGGGTATTTTGAATTCTTTCCAGTATTTTTGTATGTCTCTGATACAAACTTGCAAGAGTGTCTTCACAGTATACAAATTTAGAAGGGAGATTATTGAGTCCAATTTGCTCAATATGCCAAACTTTTCCAAAATTATTGCACAATTTACAGACCCACTAGCAGTGAAAAGAGTATCCACTGCACCCCATCCTCTTCAACACTGGCTAATATCAGGCACTTTTAGATTTTGCTGACTTGATAGATATCAAAACAATATTTGATTATAATTTTCATTTCTCTGATTACTGGTGAGGCTAAGTATCTTTCACATGTTTAGGCCATTTATATCTCCTCTTCTATGAAGTGACTGTCTTTGGCTCAACTTTACCCTGGTTTGTCTTTTCTGCTATTATTATATATAAGGATATTAATTCTTTGTCCTTCATATGATCACATTCTTTAATATTTAACTTTCCTCCATACAAACATCTTGAAGTGGATGATGTAAAGTAATATCTACCTGCTGACAGCTGTTCAAAGATAGAGGCCTTTTTTATACTTCCAATGTTTCTCTCTCAGCCCCTGACATCTTTCTCCCCACTTCCTTGGGATCAGCAGAAAAGGGCATAAAGACAGACAGGGATAAAATGTTGACTTTGCTTATCCCTTAATTACAGGGAGAGCCAACTGCTTTGTGTGCATTTTCTCAAGATTTTAAGGTCTTGTCTTTTACTTACCTTAAAAGCAAGGCTGACCTAGAGTTGAAAATCTTGCTCAGAACTATTGTAATTCTCAAACATAGGCAAAGTGCTAAAAAGAGGCCAAACCCGTTTTGGAGCCCATCCTGTCCTCAAAAATGAGTGTGCAATTTACATAAGGATTAAAGTTAGGTGAATGTGTCATTAGCAAATTGAGCTCTATGGGAATTGATTTTTCTGAAACTAGTCTGTTCTTGCTCCACTTAGTATTTCCAGCACCTTTCCATGTAGACTACAATTATCACATAGTGATTAAAAGATCTAGCTTTGCAAACAGAGAGACCTAGATTTCAGTGTTGGTTCTGCAGCTTCCTAGTTGGTGATCACAGTTTTTTCACTTGTAAATTGTAGATAATAACAAAACCTATCTCACAGAGCTGCTGGGAAAATTAAATAAAGTAATGCAAGCAGATCACCCAGCACAGTCCTTGGCACATAACATTCAATGATCATTAGCTACAACAATAAATATGACAGTACTTCAAAAAGTTTGTGGAAAAATGGAATTGAAAGATAACATGAATCTTTCCATAAATTCTTTGAAGACCCCTCAAATAGTCATTATTTTCAGCTAGCTTGCTATAACATGTGATTTCTTTCTTTTCTGCTTTCATGTCCCCTTCCCAAAGTATGTTCCTGGACAGGATGCTCTTTGACCAAAATTCCTGGACATATACAGAATGTAAGCTCCACAGGATCAGAAGTTGGGCTGCTGTGTTGACTGATATACACCAGCACTTAAACAGTGCCTGGCACATAGTAAGTGCTCCCTTTTGCTTAATAAATGAATCACTTGTCCAAACTTTCCCTCTATTTCTAATCTTTCTCAGAATAGGTTCCTTTCTCCAGAGCACAGCTTTCCCTAATATCCTCTCAAAAGAATGTCACTCATTCTGCCACCTCCACTGAGCTTCAGAGTCAAGAGGTAGGGTCAATATCTCTTTCTCCCTAATACCACTTCTACATCATTGGGCATAGACAGTCAAAGGTGCTGTCAGCTAAATTCCAACATTGGGGTCATCCCAGGATCAGGCTCTATCAATTGCCTTTTCTCTTGAGTCACATTTTCATGTATCTTCATATGCCTAGTAATTTTGGATTTTATCCTGGATATTATGAGTGATACATTGTAGAGACTCTGGATTCTGTTATGTTCTGTTGAAAAATATTGATGTTTGTTTTGATTTGGAAAGCAGTTAACTTAGCTAAGCACAAATGCTCAGCTCTGAAATCTTAGTTCAGTTCCTTTAGCCTTAGCTGGGTACCTGGAGTTTTCCAGCAAACGAGTAGTTCAATAATCAGTCAGAAATCTGACTGGAGTTTACACACAGAATGTGGGGCTCCCCCTCTCTGGCTCTCTCCTTTTTGAGACTCTACCACCACTATGAGCAGGTGCTATAGTTAGCCTGAACTCTCTCCTCTGGTTCTTGAAGTCAGGCAAACTGCAAAGTTCCTATCTGGGTTTTAGCCACCCACAAGGCACTGTCCAGGGCCTGTCTTCATGATAAAAGCTAATAAAAAAAATAAATAAAATAAAAGGAAACCTACTTTTTCCACCCTCTCCCCCACCTTCAGTATCTGCTTACTTTTGTTTGTTCTCCAGTGATTTCAGGGAATTGGGCTTTTTAAAATGTTTTATTCAGAGTTTGTGGTTATTTTCTGGATGCTTAATCCAATAGGAGCTACTCAACCAATAACAGACAAAAACTTCTCAGTGTACCATAGACTGTGACACTTTCGTCCTGTCATAAAAATCCTTTCTCCTTTGAATGACAAACCTTGCATGAAATCTAAAACGTCAACTCATAGAAGAGTGTAGAATGGTGGTTACCAGAGACTGGGGGATGCGAGAATTGAGGAGATTTGGTTAAAGGATACAAAATTTCAGTTAGACAAGGGGAATGCATTGAGGAGATCAACTGTACAACATGGGTGACTATAGATAATAAAAATGTCTTGTATTCTTGAAAACAACTAAAAGTAGATTTTAAGTGTTCTTACCACACACACACACACAAAAAGTAAATATGTGAGGTAATATGTGTGTGTTAGTCTGTTTCTGTTGCTTATGACAAAATACCTGGAACTGGGTGATTTATAAAGAAATCAAAATTTATTGCTTACAGAGGCTAGGAAGCCCAAAGTCCAGGGAACATGTCCGGTGAAGGCTTTCTTCGGTGGTAACTTCAGTGACAGCAGAGTATCACATTGTGAATATAGTGGAGCAGAGAGAGACTAACTTCCTCATTCACTTTCCTTTTAAAGCCCTCCAAACCACGCCCCTGACCACCATTAATCCGTTCACTACAGCAGGGTCCTACAATCTAATCACCTTTTCAAGGCCCCACCTTTCAATTACCATAATAGGATCACCCACCGTCAACTGTTACAGTGGGAATTAAGTTTGGGGGGTATATTCAACCCAAAGCAATATGCTGATTAGTTTGATTTAGCCATTCCACAATGTATATATATGTCAAAACATCATATATATATATATACATACACACACACACACAATTTTTGTCATTTTAAAAATAAATTTTTAAAAATCTTTCTCCTTCTGGTCTGTCTCCTTCATTCCTGTCACCTATCAAACTTTTTCCCCCTCTCTCTACTCTATATCATGCCATTCTCCTTGTAGGGAGGCACTTCAGTGGCCATGGGTGTGAGCTGTCTAAACAACAAGACAGAAAGAACCTTGACTTTCTTTTCTTCTTTGGCCTTCTCCTTCTCTCCATTTCAGCCAACACTCCCACAGCTCCACCCTAGTCCTTGTCATCACTCTGAAATCTGAAACACAAACATCCCACTCTCTGCTCATTCTCCAAGCTCACCAAGCACCTCACCACCAATGGACTGAGTGCTGCTCTGGTTGACCAGGTTTTGGTTAAGCTTCAAAGGAATGCAAAAAGTACAGAAGGTCAAGTCTCCCTCCTATTAAAATACTTTGTTTTTTCTTCTCTAATATTTTAGAATCTTTTGTTTCAGGCTTACAGGGAAGTTTTTCAAGAACCACAGAATATTAGGGGCAGCATTCTGATGTTTCATAAAGAAAAACAGGTAGGGCTTGGCGGTCTAGAGAGGTGGTTAAGAGCGGGGAATTTATAGTCACACAAGACCATATGCAGGCTCTACTCTAGTTATGGAAGCAAAGCAAGTCACTTACAACTTTCAGGGCCTTATTTAACTCATTTGCAAAATGGAGATGATAAAATCAGCCCCACTGGCTTGGAACTTTAATTCAGATAATGCTAATAAAAGGCTTCTCACAGTAAGATATTAAGTTCAATGAATGATATCATGATTAGTAGTACTAGTATTTAAATTTAAAACAAGGCGGCTCACAAGATTTTCATATGGAAATGTTTTTTGTTTTGTTCTGTTTTGTTTTTAATTATTATGCATATTCATGGAGTACAAAGGTGACTGTCACCACCTGTGCCAAAGATGCGATGATCAGATCAATACTATCAGCATTCTCATTACCACAAATAGCAATTATTCCCTGTGCCACCCCCCCAACATCTCCCCAACTTCGTTTCCCCTCCCCCGTGGAAACCCTAGGCATGTTCTCTCCCTCTGCATGTCCAGTGCACCACCGTGGTCTTTCTTTCCTTCCCTCTTTCTCTCTTAGCTCTCATTTATGAGTGAGGACATGTGGTATTTTTCCATCCATGCCTGGCTTATTTCACTCAACATAATTTTCTGCAAGCTTATCCATGTTGTCATGAATGGCAGAATTACATTCTTTTTAATGGCTGAATAGTATTCAATAGTGTATATATACCATATTTTCCTTATCCTGTCATCCATTGATGGACATTTAGGTTGGTTCCATATCTTGGCTATTGTAAACAAAGGTACACTGAACATGGGAGTGCAAGTATCCCTTTGACATGATGATTTCCATTCCTTTGGGTATATACCTAGAAGTGGGGGTGCTGGATCACATGGTAGATCTATCTGTAGCTGTACCCTCCATAGTGTTTTCCATAGTAGCTGTACTAATTTACAGTCCCACCAACAGTGTATGAGTGTTCCCTTCTCTCCACATCCTCACCAGCATGTTATTCTCAGTCTCTGATTATGGCCAGTCTAACTGGGGTGAGATGGTATCTCTGTGTGGTTTTAATTTGCATTTCCCTGATGAATAGTGATGTAGAGTATTTTTTAAGTACCTGTTGGCCATTTGTATGTCTTCTTTTGAAAAATATCTATTCAGCTCCTTTGCCCATTTTTTAAATTGGGTTATTTGGTTTTTTACTGAATAGTTGTTTGAGTTCCTTGTATATTCTGGATTTTTTTTTTTTTCCTTTTTTGTCTTTTTTTCGTGTCCGGCAACAGATCGCAACCCTCAGTGTCGTGCCCGTACCGGACCGGGACCGGCAACGGGATCACAACCCTCGGTGTTGCTCCCACACCTCGCTCAGCCAGTGAGCGGGAACCGGTCTGTATGTGGGATCCGAACCCTCGGCAGGAGCGCCACCGCGCTTCCCAAGCGGCGCACTGTAGCAGTGCGCCACCGGGCCGGCCCAATATATTCTGGATATTAATCTATTGTAGGACGTATAGTTTGCAAATATTTCCTCCCGTTCTGTATGTTGTCATTTCAGTCTGTTGATTGTTTCCTTTTCTGTGTGGAAGCTTTTTAGTTTGATATAATCCATTTATTTATTTTTTCTTTTGTTGCTTGTGCTTTTGAGCTCTTACTCATACAGTCTTTGCCCACTTCCTGAAGTGTTTCCCCTATGTTTTCTATTTAACCATTTTATAGTTTCAGGTTTTATACTTAAGTCTTTAATCCATTTTGAGTTGATTTTGGTATATGGTGAGAGGTGCAGGTCTAGTTTCATTCTTCTGCATATGGATATCCAATTATCCCAGCACCACTTATTGAAGAGGGAGTCTTTTCCCCAATGTATGTTGTACTTGTCAAAGATCAACTGGCTATAAGTCTGTGGGTTGATTTCTGGGTTATCCATTCTGTTCCATTGGTCCCAGTGTGTATTTTTATGCCAGTACCATGCTGTTTTGGTTACTATAGCTTTGTGGTATAATTTGAGGTCAGGTAGTGTTATGCTTCCAGCTCTCTCTCCTATCCTCTCCTCCACTCCCTCCCTCCCTCCCTCCCTCCCTCCCTCCCTCCCTCCCTCCCTCCCTCCCTCCCTCCCTCCCTCCCTCCCTCCCTCTCTCTCTCTCATTAACCTAGCTAATGATTTGTCTATTTTGTTAATCTTCTCAAAAAACCAACTCTTTGTTTCATTGATCTTTTGTATCATTTTGGGGGGTCTCTATATCATTTAGTTCTTCTCTGATTTTAATTTCTTTCCATCTACTAACTTTAAGATTGGATTGTTCTTATTTCTAGTTCTTTGAGGTGTAACATTAGGTTGTTTATTTACAGTCTATTCTTTTGATATAAGCATTTACCAAAATGAAGTTCCCTCTTAGTACTGCTTTTGCCATATCCCACAGGTTTTGATATGATGTGTCTATTGTTGTTGGTTTCTAGAAATTTTATTTCCTGTTTAATTTCTTCTTGGACCCATAAGTCATTCACAAGCCTGTTGGTTAATTTTCATGTATTTATAGAGAGTCCTGAGTTTCACTTGTCATTAATTTCTAGTTTTAATCCATTGTGGTCTGAAAAGATATTTCAGATGATTTCGATTTTTTCGATGTTATTGAGATTTGATTTGTGACATAGCATGTGGTGTATCTTGGAGAATATTCCACAAGCTTATGAGAAAAATGTACATTCTGTAGTTGCTGGATGAAACATTCTGTAGGTATCTGCTATGTCCAATTGGTCTAAAGTGTAGTTTAAATCCTGTGTTGCTCTATTGATATGTCACCTGGATGATCTGTCCAATGATGACAGAGTTGTGTTCAGGTCCCCAACTACTAATGCATTGTGGTCCATCTCTTTCTTTAGGTCTAATAGTGTTTGCTTTATATATCTGGGTACTCCAGTGTTGGATGCATATATATTTATAATTGTATTTCTTGCTGGATAGATCCCTTAATCATTATATAGTGGCCTTCTTTATCTCTTTTTATGGCTTTTGGTTTAAAGCCTATTTTATCTGATATAAGAATAACTACTCCTGCTCATTTTTGTTTTCCATTCATGTGGTATATCTTTTTCCATGCCTTCACTATTAGTCTGTGTGCATCTTTACAGGTGAGGTGAGTCCCTCGAAGGCAGAATACATTTGGGTCTAGCTTTTTGATCCAATCCATCTGTCTGTGTCTTTTGAGTGGGGAGTTTAGTCCGTTCACATTTAGGGTTGTTATTGAAAGGTATTGTCTTATTCCTGGCATGTTACCACTTTTTGTTTAGATGTTTTAAATATCTTTTTTTCCCTTCTTCCCCTTTTATTATTCATCTTCAATGTTTGTTGCTTTTTTACAAGGTGCTAAGATTTAATTTATTTTTTCTTTCTCATTTGCACTTGTGTTTTAACAGTGGGCTTTGTTCTTGTGTATTTGTGGCTGTGATTATTGTTTTTTGGATTCTCAAGATGCAGGACTCCCTTGAGAATTCCTTGCAGGGCTGGTTGGGTGGTGATAAACTCCCACAGTTTTTGTTTGTCTGGGAAATATACTATTTCTCCCTCATTTTTGAAGAATAGCCTTACCAGGTATAGTATTGTTGGCTGGCAGTTTTTTTCTTTTAGCATTTTGAATATGTCATCCCATTTTCTTCTTGCCTATAGAGTTTCAGTTGAGAAATCTACTGTTAGTCTGATGGGGGCTCCCTTATAAGTGACTTGATGCTTTTCTCTTGCTGCTCTTAGGATCTTCTCTTTGTCTCTGAGCTTTGTCACTTTGACTATAATGTGTCTTAGAGAGAATCTTTTTTGATTGAATCTGTTTGGGGATCTTTGAGCTTGCTTTTTTTTTTTTTTTTTTTTTTTTTTTGAAGGTCTGTGTTTCTCTCTATGCCTGGGAAGTTTTCTGTTACTATTTCATTAAATAGATTCTCAATGCCTTTACCTCCCCTTCTGGAACACCCATGATTTGGATGTTTGGGTGCTTAAGGTTGTCTGCTATCTCTCTTAGACTTTCTTCATTTTTTAAAATTCTCTTTTCCTTTTTTTTTTTTTTTTGTCTGCCTGGGTTATTTCATAAAGACCATCTTTGGGTTGGTAAATTCTTTCTTCTGCTTGCTCTAATCTGCTACTTACGCTCTCAGTTGTGTTTTTTATTTCATTGAATTAGTCTTTCAGATCCAGGAGTTCTGCTAAGTTCTTTTGTAAAGTATTAATCTCTTAGTAAATTTCCTCCTTCATATACTGAATATTTTTTCTTGTTTCATTGTGTTGTCTAACTGAGCCCTCTCTTATCTCATTGGGTTTCCTTAAGATAGTCATTCAAAATTCCTTTTCAGTCATTTCAAAGGTTTCCTGTTCTGTAGGGTCTGGTACTTGAGAGTTACTATATTCCTTTGGTGGTGCAATATTTTCTGGTTTTTTCGCATTTCTAGTATCTGTACATTGATTTCTGGTTATCTGGTAGATCAGTTGCTTCTTCTATTACTCTGTAGTGGATTTCAAGCAGAAAAATGTCTTCCTCCTTTTCCAGGCTCCTCAAATAACTAACTCTACTTGTGTCAGTGAAGTCAAACATGCAGTAGACCTCCTGCACAGTGGTCATGGATGTTATTGCAGCAGTGCACTATCCTCATTGCAGTAGAAGCTGTTGTGGTGGTTGTTGTGGGCCACGACCATGGAAATTTTGTGAGGCATCCCCAACATCAGCTACATGGGGTCCTGCCTTCTGCATGGGTGGAGCAGCATGGCATGGTGCAGGCAGCTGGCTGGGTTTTCTGACTACTTGGTGTCAGCAGTGCAGGGTTCTGCCTTCTGTGTGGGTGGCATGGTGCAGGCATCTGGTTGGATTTTCTGCCTGCCTGGGGCCTGCCTTCTGCTCAGGCATGGCAGTGCAGCAAGGAGCAGGCAGCTGGCCAGGTTTTCTGCCTGCCCAGGGCCTGCTTGGTGTCAAAATGTTTTGAAGTTAGATAGAGGTGGTGGTTATACAACACTGTGAGTGTACTAAATGCCACTACACCATTCACTTTTAAAATGGTTATTAGTTATATGTTATGTGAATTTCATCTTGATTTAAAAAGAAGAAAAGAATCTCATTTGGGACAGGGTTGTAGATTTCAGGCACACTTGGCATGAAGCAGGATTTTTCCTGAGAGTTTTGGATCAGGTTGGGGATAGAGGATTGGAAGCCGATTGATAAAATTAGCAGAGTGAGCAGGGGCAGGGGGTGCAGCTGTCGAATATTTCTATTCCATTCCATCCATCTCATATGTCCAAGACTTGGGTCATGTGGGTATCTCTGCCTGGACTCCTCTCTTCTCTTTCCTGGTACACTCATCCTGAGACCCTGTTTACATGACACCTCCAAAGGAAGCCTTCCCAATCCTCAACCCTAAGTAGTGAATTATTCCTAATTACTAATGAATAATAAATAATAGGATCATTGAGGACTTTAATTTGTCTGGATCTGCTCCCCCAGTAGTCTAAGAAATCCCTAAGCAGAGTGACTATGACTGGTTCACCAACATGTCCAAAGCTACAATCATTATCTCATGCCTCAAACCTGCTCTTGATCTGTCTCCAAATCAAAAAATGGCAATACCATCTACCCCACCCTGCACCTTTCTCTTACTCTTATCCCCACACAGCCAACATATTGCCAGGTAATTATTTATTCTTCCTTCCATACTTTTCTCCAATCCACCATTTCATCCCATCCTCACAGCCCTGTTCTCTCTCACTTGGATGCCTCTAGCACACAAGCTCATCCCCTCCAAAATCTGAAGAATCTTTCTTAAACACAAATCTATCCATTTTGTTCCCCTGAATAAAATACTTCTGGAGCTCCTTATTGCCTCTGGAGCTGCTTATTGCCTCAGGACAAAGTCCAAACTCCTCCCCAAGTCACATAAGGCTCCACATAATCTGGCTCCTGTTTGCTCCAGTCTCCTCAGTAAAGACAGTCTCAGATCTCTAAGCTATAATCTCACTCAGCTGTGCCCTCTGGCCTTTACACACACTATTTTGTCTGCCTGGAGCTCTATCTCTCGTCTCCCAACACTTACATAGAAAATCCCCACTCAGCTCTCTAGTGGCCTACCCTAAACCCTCAAGGTTAAGTCGTGTGGCATTTCTGGGCTGCTATATACACCTGGCTTCCTCCATCCCAACCCCAATCCCTCTACCTGTGCCTCCCCCACAAAGCACTGTCTATCCTAAGATGTCACTATCTGGTGATGATCTGTCTCCCTCTCAGGAGTGAGTTCTCCATGAGGACAGGGCCCAGGGCTCTCTGGTCACCTCTGTGTCACCCAGCACAGGGCTGGCACAGAGTAGAAGGTTCAGTGAACACTGGTTTAATGACTCTATTAAACGTGCTAAATAGCTTAGGAGGTTAGGGGTGATACTGTGGAACAGAGAATTTTCTGAGAACATATTTAAATTTATCCAATGGGAGGTAGCCAACTTTGAGAGTGCTCCAGGACACACCTGTCCCGTGGAGGTTTGTTCCACCCAGTGTGACTCTTGAACACTGAGGGAGGTAAATACTCTGGAAAAATACAAAAACTATTTGTTTCCTGAAGAAAAATGGAGCTGGACCAGAGCTATGTTTGAATCCAAACACAGATAGGCACAAGCAGTTATCAGGTGTTCATGTGTATACAAAACAGCCCATATGTCTGCTCACATACACCAGAATGCACACACAAAATCATCCATACACTTATCTATAGTCACCTGGTTGTACATAGTCATACACCAGGTTAGACTCAGAGATACACGTGGTAGACATCTCCTAACTGGCACATCTAAAAGCATGTGTGCATGCATGCTGCACACAGACAGATGCAGAGACTGGTGGGCATTCAGGCACAATGGGATTGACGCAGACACCCCAGCAGGTACTCACACAGATGTGTACATGTAGATGTAAACTGGCGTGAATACCCACTTATGGCACACAAACACATACCCCACAAAGACTGAGGAATACATAAGTTCATCTATCAACATGGACACGCTGAAACACATACACACAGACACCCCAAGCATGCACCCAAAATGACACACACATGCACACAGACATATAAATAAGAATAAATATGACAGAGGCATCTAGGAAAATCCAATGGACAAAATGACACAAACATACAGAGATCCAGAAGCATACAGGGAGGTGGAGGGGAAGGCTGACTTGCAGGGAAGGAGAAAGAGAAAGACAGTGTCAGAGACAAGCGGAGAGACAGAGAGAGAGACAGATGGGCAAAGTGCTGTGCAGGGCTCCAGGCTCATCCAGAACAATCTGAGGGTCTATGCCGACCCATCCTTCTTCAGATCCTGCGTAATCTAGCACCATCCCTCCAGGAAGCTGCCTAGGAAATCAATTTCCTATTCATAGCTCCAGGGTGTAAGGCTCAGCTGTGCTGAGGAAGGGATGGGAGGGAGGTTCTAAAAAACTCTCTCTCCCTTCTCCTATTCCCAAAGGTAAAGCTTGGGGAACTTTAGATCAGAGAATATAAAAGCCAAGAGGGGGCTTAGGGCATCTCTCATCAGTCTCCTTCATCCTACAGATTAATAAGAACGCTAATATTTATTAAGTACTTACTGTCATGTACTTCACATGCATTAACCCATACACCCCTCACTGAAGCAGCCTAAGAGGTGTATGCTGTCATGTTTCCATAAAGCTCAGAAAGGCAAAGTCACCTGTTCAGGGTCACACAACAGAAAAAGGATAAGGTTAGGATTCCAATCAATGCTTCACCTTGTTCTTAAGCACTGTACCATGCATCCAGAATGGGAAACTGAGGCCCAGCAAGAGGAAGGAATGTTTCTGGGTTCACCACTAGTTCACTCTGGAAGCCTGTCCCTAAGCCATTGGCCCACTGGGACGTGTCCCTCCCATGTGATTTCAGACCCCACCTTGTTCTTAAGCACTGTACCATGCATCCAGAATGGGAAACTGAGGCCCAGCAAGAGGAAGGAATGTTTCTGGGTTCACCACTAGTTCACTCAGGAAGCCTGTCCCTAAGCCATTGGCCCACTGGGACGTGTCCCTCCCATGTGATTTCAGACCCCGATCTCTCCCTCCCCAGTCCAGGGTAATCAACAAGGCCAAATCTGTTTGATCTCAATTTAATCCACAATAACCTCTGTGTCCCCAAGCGCTTCATCCAGTCTGACCCACCCCCAAACCCTCCCTGGCCAACTCATGGCAGCCTGTCTGAACATTCAGTGCCCTTCCTGGTGCCAACCTCATGGAGAAACAAACATCCAAATTTCTACCTCTCTCCTTTTCAACAAACAGCGGGAAGAGGAGGGACCCAGGCTTGGGGCCAACCCAGGTGCATGCAGGTGATCAGGATAAGGTGGACTGATACCTGCCAAACCCATGCTAATCCTCCTTCCCACCTCTTTCCCCTCCAAAACCAACAAACAACTTTCCCCTCTCTGCTTTGTTTTCTGTCCACCGTTCCCTCCCCACAAGTCTCAAGAGTCCAGCAGCCTAAAACAGTTTGAGCAAGATGCCAGTCCTGGGAGTGCCAATTTCACCCACCTGCACTTGTCCAAAGTTAGAGGCCCTGAGGCAGGGTACAACCATGGAAAATCCAACTGTCAGAGCCTGCCAAGTACCCATTTGGAGCCCTTCCCATGGTTTAGCTGAGAGAAATCTCAGGCCCACATAGGACAAATCTCAGCACCTACCTACTGCTCACATCACAGCCTGTCAAGACCAACATCAGAGCCTTTATGTTGCCACTCTAATGCCCTCCTGAAGCCAGCCTCAATGACCACTTGGGCCCACTCTCAGAACCCTCTTGGCACCAGAGGTGGCTTTATTAATATTCTCCTAGTGTCAAGTCCAGTGCCAACTTATTTCCTACCCTAGTGTATACCTGGGGGCAATTTCAATGCCAACATGATGCCCCTTCCTCCCCAGGCCTACCTGATGCTGATATCAGAACCTGCCAGTGTAATCCCTGTGTCCACTGCTAATGCCAATCTCAGCACCCACCTGCTGCTAAGCATGGTCTCCACTGGTCCCTGGGTGGACTAGGCCAGTCAGTGAAGGGAAAAGGGGAGAGAGTTCAAATCCCGGCTCCCTCACTTACTACCTCAAGCAAGTGGCTTTATGGAATCTTGATCTACTCCTCTTCAAAATGAGGCTGGCCATGAACCAGCCCCATCGTTACAAAGATTAAATAAGATCATGCACACATGGACTTAATCTTCCTGGAACACAACAAGCACTCACCAAAGGGTAACTGTCCTTATTACCGAGGAAGAATTTCAATGAGGGAAGGACAGTAGGGCCACTCCCTCCTTCTTTCCTTCCTACCCTCAGCATTCCAGGGTCTACCTCAGTTCCCAACACTGCAGTTTACCCAAATCTCTCCTGCTATATTTCCCTCTGCCTGCTAATAGCAGCCCATGACAAATCAGGAATTGCCCCTAAAGCAGATTTAACACACACACCCTCATATTACTTTCTCTTCCCAAATACTCCCTTTCTACTGGCAGATAAACCAAGTTCAGAAAGGGGAAACTGAGAATGCAGAGTAGGAGACTGGAGTTCAAGGCTTTCGGCTCAAGAGGCTTTCACACATCTGACCCAATCCACTCTCTGTTTTCTGCCCTGAGTATGGGCATAGATATAATGGGAAACGATAATAACAACAACAATAGAAATGATACAATTGATCTAGCGGGTTTCCCTAAGCATCTGGGTAGGAAACCAGTGGGGGTCTTTGCAAATTATAACCCTTAGGACAGTTGGGATTTTCTCACCATATTTGTGGTGTTATTACTATTCTCCAAAACCTAGCCAGTCCCTCTGCCAACTGAGACAATGAATTGCTCTTCTCCAGCTCTGTGGAAAGTTCCACTGAAATGTGGCTCTGGTCTTGTAGCCTTTTTCCAGAGATGGGCAGTGGAGGTTCTATGACACCCATCCTGGCACTTATGGCCTCACTTTGAGGTTCCGCTGAGGACTCTGGGTATCAAGAGACAGCACTAGGCCCAAAGCAAAAGCAGGTCAGCACCTGGGGTCAGGTGCTAACTCTAGGACCCTGCTGAGCTTTTCACACCCTTCTCCCAGGAACACCACATCCATAACCCTGGGCCCCTCTTCACCCCAAGACCATCAAGTCATATTTCTGAAATCTCCCCTCCTGAGACCCTTAAACCTACATCCCTCCTCACTGCAGGACCCCCAACACACAGCTACACATCCTGTCTCAGCCCTCTAAAATCCAGACCTTTGGATTCTTCTCTTCTGAGACCCCCAAATCCACAACTTTGAGGTTCTTTCTCACTCTGAGACCCCAAATCCAAAGTTCAGGTGCTCCCCTAGGCAAATATTCCAAAATCTCCAGTTCTGCAGTTATCTACTGCCATGCCTAAATCCACAGCCCTGGGTTACCCCCTTTCTGGCTGTGCCCCAAACTAGGCGGGATTCATGGAGGGGTGTGTAGTTAGAAGGTAAAATGAGACAATTATATAATCAGCTAAAGTCTACCCTTCTCTCCCAGGTAGTATAAAGGCAAATCATCCCAGCCATCACCATCCAACTGTCACTCTCACCGCTACCATGCTGGCCTCAGGGCTGCTTCTGGTGGCTTTGTTGGCCTGCCTGACTGTAATGATCTTGATGTCTGTCTGGCGGCAGAGGAAGCTCTGGGGGAAGCTGCCTCCGGGACCCACCCCCCTGCCCTTCATTGGCAACTACCTGCAGCTGAACACAGAGCAGATGTACAACTCCCTAATGAAGGTGTCGGGAGGCAGGGAGATGGGTGGGATGGTGGTGGTGGGGTGGGGGCAGTTTCTCAGTTTGGCTGGAGCTTTGTGGCGGGACACTGACCAGGTTAGACCAGAGTCTTAAGAAAGGGAAGTTTTGAAGATTCGGCATCAGGGTCCTAGCCAGGAAAGACCAGATCTTGGGATGTTCAGTCCCCTGACTGCTTCAGTCTCAGGGAAACGCATCCTAGTCATGACATCTGGATACGGGGCCAGTACTCCTACCACTCCCACCCACCTCCATCAGATCGGAGAGCGCTATGGCCCCGTGTTCACGATCCACCTGGGGCCCAGGCGGGTAGTGGTGCTGTGTGGACAGGATGCCGTAAAGGAGGCTCTGGTGGACCAGGCTGAGGAATTCAGCGGCCGAGGAGAGCAGGCCACCTTCGACTGGCTCTTCAAAGGCTATGGTGAGTGGGGCCCCGGGTTGGGGAATGTGGTCAGGCAGACATGATGACCTCAGTTTCCCCAGCTTTCTCCCCTGCTCACCTGCCCACTCAAGGGTATGACAGAGCCCTTCACCTGGTCTTCTCTCCCCATCCTGTTGATTGTTGCCTTTCCCTGTGCCTGTCTCTCACCTTAGTTTGTGTCCCAATTTCTCCCTGCCCCTCTCTGCCCGTCTCCCTGTTCTCTCTCACTAGATGTCTCTTCTTTTCCTGTATCTGTCCATCTCTTAGAACCCCTTGGGATTTCTGTTCTTGAACTCTGGTCCTTTGCCTCTACTTGCCTTTTTGGGTTTGTTTCTTTTTTTTAATCATTCTCAGCTTCTGTGCTTCCCCATGTTTCTCTCTCCTTTCCTTTCTTTTTCCTCTTAGAGTCTCACACTATTTCTGCGTGAAATCCCCCACGCCTCTATCTCCTGGTAAGAAAAGCTGCTCTTTCCAGACCCTCTCTGTTACTCTCTCCCTATTTTTTTCTCCTCTCTAGGTCAGTTTTAGAATCTTTCACAATTTTCATCTCCACCTCCCAGATCTACGGATCTCTCTCCCCGCCCTACTTGCTTCCTTCCCTCTCTCCATCCCAGTGTCTCTGTTTCTCTGTACATCTATCCGTCTTGCCTCTCTCTCTCTCTCTTCTGGTTCTCTTCTTCCAAATCGACCTCTATCTCTTTCTGTATTTCTCTGACTCCGACTTTGTATTCCTCTCTCGCTCTGTGCCCACCCCACCTGCCCCCGCTCAGGAGCCCCTCCGGGTTGCTCTGAGGCCGGCCCCTCCCCCTCCACTCCCCCACCCAGCGCTCACCTCGCCCGCCGCCGCGCTCACCTCCCCGCCCCTCGCCCGCCGCCGCGCTCACCTCCCCAGGCGTGGCGTTCAGCAACGGGGAGCGCGCCAAGCAGCTGCGGCGTTTCTCCATCTCCACGCTGCGGGACTTCGGCGTGGGCAAGCGCGGCATCGAGGAGCGCATCCAGGAGGAGGCGGGCTTCCTCATCGAGGCCTTCCGGGATACACGCGGTGAGCGGGGGACGCCTGCGTGCGCGGGAAGCAGCAAAACACCGGACGCGAAGGACCCGGGCGTTTTGTCTACGGATAGAGACGAGGGTGGGGAAAGGCGTCCGCGCGTCCAGCTCTGGGGTCTGGTGCTGGGAATTTGGCTCATCACTGCAGGGCCCCTCTCGAATTCCCAGACTGGCATCAGACCCCTCAACTGACTCTCTCTCTCCTCAATCCCCGTCTCTCCCCCCTCGACACCCCCCGCCCACCCCGCAGGCGCCACCATCGATCCCACCTTCTTCCTGAGCCGAACTGTCTCCAATGTCATCAGCTCCATTGTCTTCGGGGACCGCTTTGACTATGAGGACAAAGAGTTCCTGTCACTACTGCGTATGATGCTGGGAAGCTTTCAGTTCACAGCTACATCCACAGGGCAGGTAACCCGTTCCAGCCCGGCCCTACCACAACCTGCCAACTGCTCCCCCACAAGGGGACAGGTGCCCCCAAACTCCCGTCCTCCTTCAGGCAGCGTCACCTGAAAACCAGCCCTCACTCTTGGACAACTGAACAGTTGCACCAGAACCCAAGAGGGGTGCCCAATACCCAGCCTCCAAGGACACCTGGATATTTCAACAGAGCCTGCTAGCAAGATACTTGCCCTCACCTCAGCTCTCTCACCTGAGCGGGTGTTCCCATCCTAACTTACGTTAATATTTCACGGATGGTTACTACCCATCTGTTATCTTAACACCTAGATCAGTGACAGCCTCAGCCCTCTCCCTGAATACCTGAACACCTAGTGCTGCAAAATCCAGCCCACCAAAATCATTTGACGTCTACACAATACACAGGTGTCCCAGACTAGCCCACTGGAATATCTAGATGAGTGCCCCCTACACAGCCCATTTAAATACCTGAACACCTGGACAGGTACCCCAGCTAAGACCCCTAAACACATAATTATCTGGACAGATTGTTCCCAAATAAGTACACCCCAACCCAGCCTATTCACACATCTTACAGAGGTGCCCCCCTATGCAACCCACTCGAATACCTAAGCAGAACAGGTATCCCCCTCCCCCACTTGAACACATGAACACCAGTCCCACTTTAGTACCTGAACGCCTTTACAGAAATCCCCCAATCCAGACCCAATAAGTATCTGGACAGCTGTCTCCAACCAAGCCTACCTGAATACCTAAACACCTGAACAGGTGACCCCCCCATAACAGCCCCACCTGAATAGCTAAACACATGAACAGGTGTCTTGCAATCCAACCTCACATGAATATCTGAACATACAGATGTATGCTCCAATCTAGCCTCACCTGAATATCTGAAAGCTGGATGTGTGCCCCAATCCATCTCACCTAAATTCTTAAACAGTGACCCTCACACTTAACCCACACCAAAACTTAGATATTTGTTCCCATCCAGCCCCATCTAAACACTTAAACACCTGGACAGGTGCCTTTAACCCAGTGCCTTCCTTGCCCTGAGACAGGTCCCACTCCCTGTGGGTCCTGCTCACTGACAGCTGTCCTTTCCTTCTCTTCTTCTCTTCCCAACCCCCAGCTCTATGAGATGTTCTATTCGGTGATGAAACACCTGCCAGGACCCCAGCAACAGGCCTTTAAGGAGCTGCAGGGGCTGGAGGACTTCATAGCCAAGAAGGTGGAACAGAACCAGCGCACACTGGATCCCAATTCCCCGCGGGACTTCATCGACTCTTTTCTCATCCGCATGCAGGAGGTGTGCTCAGCAGCCAATGTAGGGAGGTCCAAAGCCAGGCAGAAGGAAACCAGGCTTGCAAGGAGTGGGGGTGGAGTGGGGGAACAGAGGCCCATTCAAATTAGCCCCCATCATAATAATCCTCACAATTTCAATTGTAATTAACCATCACTGTTTCATCTACCAAGCAGGACTTGTGCATGTGAATTACAATGGCAAGCGCTCTACAGCACTACTGTGTGCCAGGCACTATTTTAAGTGCTTTACAGTACTCACCTATTTAGCCCTCACAACAGCTCTTGAAGGGGTTTCTATCATGACCCCAGTTTTACAAATGAGGAAACTGAGGCCCAGAGAGTATAAGTAGCTTGTCTGAGGTCATACAGTGAGGAAACAGTGGACTCTAGTTTAAACCCTGGTGTCTCTGACTCTAAGGCTGGTGCTTTTAGCCACTATGCTCTCTAACCTTTCATACCCTGGTTATCAGATACTCTTATGTGGATAGATGACCCAGCTTTACTATATGCCATTGGAGGGTTTCCACCCCCATCGGGGTGTCAGTCTCCCTTCTGTAAAGAAAAGAGATGGGGCTTTAGGGGGTCTGAAGCTCAAAGGAACAAGAGCTGAGATTGCTTCATAGTAAACATCAAGATTTTTTTTTTTCCTTTTTGTCTTTTTTACTGACTGGTAACGGGATCGCAACGCTCGGTGTCGCGCCCATACCGGGGACCGGCAACGGGATTGCAACCCTCGGTGTTGCGCCCGCACCGCGCTCAGCCAGTGAGTGGGAACCGGTCTCCACATGGGATCCGAACCCTCAGCGGGAGCGCCGCCGCACTCCCAAGCGGCGCACTCTTCAGTGCACCACCGGGCCGGCCCCAAACATCAAGATTTTTAAGGAAGGAATAGGAGGCTGTCACTTAAAATTCTGTCTCAGAAAATCTGTTTCTCTTTAACTCCCTATCTTGCCATCTCTGTCCTTCTTTCTCATTCACTCTCTCCATCCCTCTCTTTCTAAAAATTCCTATTATTTAAAAAGTGACAATGAAGCTGATAATCAGCCAGGAAAATAATAATCAGCCAGTGAAAAGAGCATTTGGGGCAGAGCCAGCAGCCTGGGCAAAGGCATGGAAACTAGAGAGAGCATGGCAGATCTAGGATCCCTCTTCTCACACTTGGTCTGGATTTAAGAGAGGTGGTTCCAAAGGAAAAACCCCAGAAAGACCCTGAGGGTGTGGGGAGTGGGCTCAGCCTGAAGCCCTCTCTTCCTGCAGGAACAGAACAACCCCAACACGGAGTTCTACTTGAAGAACCTAGTCCTGACAACATTGAACCTCTTCTTTGCTGGCACGGAGACTGTCAGCACGACCTTGCGCTACGGCTTCCTGTTGCTCATGAAACATCCTGATGTGGAGGGTAAGGCTGTAGAGGGCAGGGAAGTGGGGTCACAGACCCTCAAAACTCCTCTGAGCCTGTTGCAATGTCCCGACCTCTCCCAGATCCCTGGACCCTCATACACCTTGCTATCCAGACAGAGCGATATTCAGCTGATAGGTACCAGCTGAGTCTCACCAGCTGTTCAAATATTGAAAATGTCCAAACTGATGGGTAAATCACTCCTATGCTAAGCCCACTGAGTGTCCACTGCCTGCTCATCCAGACCATCTTCTAAAACTTCTTCCTCACATCCCCTGTGATTCTGGCATGACTGGGTTAACAGGATCCTGCTCCAACAGTGCATATGGCTGACATCTGCTTTGAATGGTCTACATCCATGTCATGCATAGACCCATGTCATCCATCTAGTTTTACATATATGGACTATTATCCCTGCTCTGAGACCCCTAGATGCCTAAACACATTCCCTCTCCTCCCCCAGCCAAGGTCCATGAGGAGATTGACCAGGTGATTGGCAAGAACCGGCAGCCCAAGTTCGAGGATCGGGCCAAGATGCCCTACACAGAGGCAGTGATCCATGAGATCCAAAGATTCGGAGATATGATCCCCATGGGCCTGGCCCGCAGGGTCACCAGGGACACCAAGTTTCGGGACTTCTTCCTCCCCAAGGTGCACCCTCACCCAGCCTAGAGGGACCTCCAACCCACTCCCTATGACCCCAGCGCCCCATCCCCATTAGAAGCTCTCCAGCCCCTTTTCCATTCCCTCAAACAAAGACTTCCCCAAGCACCACATCCCTTCAACCTTCATTCAGAGATTCCCAAATCCCATTACTCCCTGAGTTTTTGCCTTAGGGAATCAACTGCACGTACCCAAACTTCCTTTCTCATGGGACATGAACCACATTTCCCCTATACCTCCTGCCTCACGCCCCCCCAAACATCCTGCCTAGGGGGACATGAACCCCATGTCTCCTAAACTTCCTGTCTCAGGGAACATGAACCCACAAGTCCCCCCAATCTTCTGCATTGAGAGACATGAAGCACATGTCCCCCAAACCTCCTGCCTCAGGAGAAACAGGCTTTGTGTCCCTCAAACTTCCTTTCTCAGAGAACATGAGACCTCATGTCCCCCAAATTTCATATCTCAGGGACACAAACCTCAAATGCTCCAAAACTCCTCCCTCAGAGGACCCCAACTCCCATTCCTCCCATTTCTCTTTACTTGGGGCACCCTATTCCCCACCTCCAACTCCGGTGTGCTTTCAGAACACCCGTCCCCTGACCTACCTTTTTAAATCCCCCTTCCTCCTCACTACCAGGGCACTGAAGTGTTTCCTATGCTGGGTTCTGTGCTGAGAGACCCCAAATTCTTCTCCAGCCCACGAGATTTCAACCCCCAGCACTTCCTGGATGAGAAGGGGCAGTTTAAGAAGAGTGAGGCCTTTGTGCCTTTCTCTATCGGTAAGAGACCACTGCTTGCTGCCAGGCCACAGCTTACACCAACAGGCGCCTCCCTCATTCCAGCTTCCCTCTCTGAAATGTAGCCTAGTATCTTTGTCCAGCTTGGAAGTTCCCCTTAGAAACTGTCCTCGAGCCAACCAGCTGCAACCCCCAAAACTATCAAGCACCAAGTATCCGCACCCAGACAAGATGGAAAGGATAATCATAACCCCTTTCAGAGGTGGGGAAAATCAAGGCTCAGAGTGAATCAGATTTGTTCAAAGTCATGCAGCAAATTCTTTAGATTCCTAAAAAAGGAGATGAGAGTACAGCAGCCATTTTTGAGAGTGTATTTGGCAGGAAGGGGCATCTAAACTTCCCATTGGTATAGTCTGACATAGATCACCCTGTCTCACATACAAGGGAAGCTGAGACTTGGAGAGTATTACAGCCTTCCCCTGAAGTCTCTCAGGCCATGACATTCTAGACTGTCCTCCCTGGGACAATGCAGTGGGGACTGGTATTGGGGAAAGGTGGCAGAAAGAGTGGTCTTCACCTCCACCTTGCCTCTTTAGGAAAGCGGTACTGTTTCGGAGAAGGCCTGGCTAGAATGGAACTCTTCCTCTTCCTCACCACCATCATGCAGAACTTCTGCTTCAAGTCCCCGCAGTCACCTCAGGACATTGACGTGTCCCCTAAGCACGTGGGCTTTGCCACGATCCCACGAAACTACACCATGAGCTTCCTGCCCCGCTGAATGAGAGTTGGGCTGTGCCAGAGCAGGGTTAGCGGGAGGGGCAAAGGGAAAAGTGGGAGGCTGGGGGAAAGGAAGGGGAGGAGAAACAGAATGACTCTGTTCACCTTGCTAGAGATGATCCTTCAGAGGATGGGCGGAAGGGAAACCTGGGAGGGGCAAAGGGAAAAGTGGGAGGCTGGGGGAAAGGAAGGGGAGGAGAGACAGAATGACTCTGTTCACCTTGCTAGAGATGATCCTTCAGAGGATGGGCGGAAGGGAAACCTTACAGTGTGTTGTGAGTAATAGTAATAGTAAAAGCAATTATTTATTGAGCAAATACTCTGTGTCAGCTCTGTGCTAAAAGCGTTACACACTCACCTCACTTAATACTCACAAATCTGTGCAATGGGGAACAGTGTTCATACCCATTTTACACATGACAAAGCTGAGGCTCAGAAAGTTTCTCTATCTGAGCTCTCACAGAGCATAAGTGCACGTCCAGTACTTGAACACAGATCTATGTCCACAGCTCTTTGGCGGATTCTGAAAAGGCATCCCTTCCTCAAGTAAAACAACCACAACAACTTAGTGTATTATCACACCACCTGAATAGCCCTGTCCAGGGGATTTTTCCAGAGCCCTAGTGGGCAGCTGACCTGTCTTCAATACACTCTTGACCACTTATGCACATGTTGAACACCAGGGCATAGTCTGTGCCCCCCACCAGGTAAGGCCACTATGTCTGATTCGGAGTCAGTCCAGGAGATAGTAATCGGACCTCTTCATGAAGTGGGTGATGGAGAGAAACATTTTGAGAGAATGCCAGGAGAAGTTTGGATCAGGGCATAGCCATGTGTATATGTGTGATCATGTGCATGCATGCATGCAAGTATATGATTGTATGTTCTCCTGTGTGCATAAATATGTTTCTGCTCTGGGTTTCTGAAGATGAGGTTCTCTCTGATGGATCTGGGGTCTGCTGTAAGATCCAGCTAAGAGACTCAGAACCACCTGCCTACTCTTAAACTAGTTAGTATATATCTCCTTAGAAGTGGTATCTTTGAGCAGTTCACATTCTGAACACCCATACACATCGCCCTTGAATCTCTATGTTTCTTAAACTAAATGCTACACACACACACACACACACACACACACAAACTCACTCCACTTTAAGGACCAGTGATTAAGATAAGGGAGGGGAAATCTTGTCCCCTGAACCCTTCAAGTTTTATAACAGGCTATAATTCACATATTTCTCAATTTCCATTATCCATGTCTTGCAAATTAGGATCCTTGAATTGGCTGCTTCCTGCTCACTGAAGTGGGGATAAGGATGATAGGGTCACAACTGTGTTATTACAAACACACTATTTAACAATCCATTGTCAGTGTCAAGCCACATCTATCCATATGCATGTCTCCTTAGGAGGCTTCTAGAAACCTCAACTCAGGAAATCATAGAATTGTGGAGTAACAAAACTGTCAGTCTTAGGACTGCAGAGTTCACAATTCAGAATCTTGGAATTTCAGATTCCCAGAACCTCAGACTCAGAATATTTGGATCACTGGTGCTTAGTGCTTGTTCCAAGAGGAATACCCAGAGTTTTTATCAGAAGTTTCCCTGCACACATCTTTGGGAATTACATTGTGAGTCCCTCCATGGTGGCAAATGTCATTACTCCAAGCTGAATATTCCTTCTTAGAAAAAGTCAAGATAGGAAAGTAGGGACCAAAGCTAGCTGGGTTCTGCCAACAAGACACACCTTCAGAGTGTGTCTAGCAGGTCAGACAGAGTGGCTAGCAGGTCTTTGCCCCATAAGGGGAGAGAGCAGCGGGAGGAAAGAACAAATATCACTCCCCATAATCTGTAAATTTACATCTGGAAAGAGAAGGCAGAAATCCATTAAGGCATTACCAGAGGTGCTGGCAGAAGTCACAGTCTAGCCACCAACACCAAGGTTATACTGTCCAAATAGGCCACTCTCAACTTTGGAGCTCTGGAAGGGCCAACTCCCCAACCTGCCATGCTGGAGCAGAGACGGAACAGGAGCTCTAGGTTCAGGTCCAGAACTTACTGCTAACTTCTAGAGCCTTTCTCTGGCCTCACTTTCTCATCTGCCTCCTTCCTCACAGAAATGATGTGAAATTTGAAACACAGCCTAGTGCTGAAGAGCTCTAAAAATTCAATGGCTGCAGTGATGGGAGAATGAGAGTGGTGATGTTTCTGGGTAGCTTATTTTTTACCACCCTCTTCTGCCAAGCCAAGAGTCCCTAGAGTTAAAACACATGTATGTGCACGCCCACATACACACACACACACACACACACCCCTTTTCTTGCCATAATGACAACAGCAAATAGCATGTGTTGGGTGTCTACTATGTGCCTGCCACTGTGCTAAGTCCCTTGTTACTAGTGTCCTATGGCTGCCATAACAAAGTGCCACAAACTGGGTGGCTTAGAAAACAGAAATGTAACAGCAAATAGCATGTGTTGGGTGTCTACTATGTGCCTGCCACTGTGCTAAGTCCCTTGTTACGAGTGTCCTATGGCTGCCATAACAAAGTGCCACAAACTGGGTGGCTTAGAAAACAGAAATGTATTGTCTCAGTTCTGTAAGCTATAAGTCCAAAATCTAGGTGTTGGCAGGCCCATGACATCTGAAACTACAGGGGAATCTTTTGTTGACACTTCCTAGCTTCTGGTGGTTTGCTGGAAATCTTTGTCATTCCTTGGCTTGCAGCTGTGTACTTCCAATCTCTATCTTCGTCATTACATGGCATTCTCCCTGTGAATCTGTCTCCACATAGCCATCTTCTCATAGAGACACCAGTCATAAGGGATTAGGGGCCCACCCTACTCCAGAATGACATCATCTTAAGTACATCTGAAATGACCCTATGTATTAGTCAGGGTTCTCCAGAGAGACAGAATCAGTAGGATATATTATAAATATATGAGAGATGATTTATTATGGTAAATAGCTTATGTGATTGTGAAGAGAAGTCCCACAATAGTCTGTTTGCAAATTGGATGCCGGTAACGTGGCTCAGTCCAAGTCTGAAGGCCTCAAAAGGCTTTCTTCATCAGGGAAGCCAATGGTGTCCTTGTTGTAAATCTTGGAACCCAAAAGCTGAAGAATCTTGAACTCTGATGTCCACAGACAAGAGAAAAGGTGCATCCCAGCCCCAGCAGATAGAGCAATTTACCTTTTTTGTCCATTTTTTTGTTTTCTTGGGAACCTCGGAAGATCAGATGGTTCCTGCCCATATTGAAAGAGGATCTTTCCTACCCAGTCTACTCAGGCTCTCATGCTAATCTCCTCTGGAAACAGCCTCATGGACACACCTAAAAAGATAGCTTTACCAGGTTTCTTGGAATTCCTTAATCTAATCAAGTTGACACCTAGAATTAACCTTCACACACTATTTCCAAATATAGTCACATTCTGAGGTACTAGAAGTTAGAACTTCAACATATATTTGGGGGGGAGGGGACAACAAACTCATAATACCCTTTATGCATGAACTCACTCAACCCTATAAACTATCCTGGGAAGTAATTCTATGAGAACCTCATGTTAAAAATGAGCATGCAAACCCAGAGAAAGGTTAAGAAACCTGCCTAAAGTCACACAGCTAGTACAAGACTGTGTGAGGAGGGGGTTAAAGAATAATGCTCTCCAAATTGAGAATGTAGTTGAAGGCCAAAGAAGGAAATGGGTACATCCATTTGGTAATCAGTGATAGTTATTATAAAAGTGACTTACATAAAGGAAAAATGCATGCAGCAAAGAATCAGACATCTACAGAAGATGACAACTCTAGCTCTCTGCATTTAGACAAAGTGCATATAGCAAAAGCTGTTACTAAAAATAACTTCAAGGAAACATCTTAAGAAAAATAAGTTGATAACATCATTCACCAGGTGTCTTGTGATCTATGATCTGTTAGTGCTCAGATCACTGATGCCACCTGCTGAAACCAAAGTTCGTTTTACAGCTTGCCCTAAGTTGATGTAAAACTGGTCAGTCAAACAAAGGAATGAGGTTAAGTAGAGGTCAACACGGTGGGTGGGGCACAAAGATGGCATTAGTTTTGTTCATGCTTTAACAATGACAAAGGACAAACTTGAATGTCCTCAACTGGATTCTAATGTGCCTCTCTTGAGGCTTCAGAGATAAATGAGATGTAACCCCTCTCCCAGAGGAACTCTAGAGGAAGTAACAACTTTAAGGAGAAATTTTTCTGGAGAAAAGAGGTCAAAGGATGGGAATTTAGATGTCACATCACTCCTGACTCAAATTCATCATTTCTACAGTGGCTGCTCCCAGAACCAATGCAAACTCATATACACACATGCATACATATACATACATAGGTGAAGAAATGCCTTCCCTTACTCCATGAAAGGCACTCCGATACTTTTTATTCTCTTCTCTTTTATCTTCTAAATTCTGGTTGCAACCCACCAAGTTGCTTTTATGAGTCATTACTGGGTTATACCCTGCAGTTTGAAGAGCACAGGCCTAGAGGATAAATTCCAAACTCCCTGGGCTAGTCTCCACAGCCCTTTCTAGTCTAGGTCATGTCCTCCTGCCTTGATCTCATTTCTCATCACATGACACCAAACAGATCCTGTTTCCAAGCTCAGCAAACTCTCCTTACTGTGCATGAATTATTTATGCCTCCAGGCCTTTGCATCACGACACCAGAGTTTGCTGACACCAAGCTCAGCAAACTCTCCTTACTGTGCATGAATTATTTATGCCTCCAGGCCTTTGCATCAGCTGTTCCTTCTGACTAGAATGCCTTTCCTGCCTTCTCTGCTGAAGTGAAGGACTGTTGGTGTGGTAATGTTGACTGGATTAACAAACAAAAAGGAAGGAGAGTCTCTTGTCCCTCTACCAAGATTCTATTCTCCCCCTAATCCTTCCTTCTTGTGGATGGTAACAGGGCTCCAGCTAGAAATGGAGTGGAGTTGTTTGTAGGATTCCAAATAAAAGATATTACAAAATGTAAACATTTTTTTAAAAAAATTTTTTAAAAAGGATAAAAATATAAATTTAGAAACACACACACAAAGGTATTACAAAGCAAAGTACAAACAGAAAAGAAGGAAACACTTCCCTGCTTATTTTATGAGGCCTGTATTTCCCAGATACCAAAACTCTAATAGTACAAAAAATAAAGCTACAGACCAAAATTCCTTATGAACGTAAACATAAAAGTCCTCAACAAAGTATTAGCAAATCAAATCTAGCAATATTTAAGACGAGTTATATACCAAAACCAAGTGAGGTCTATTTCACAGATAGAAGGCTAGCCCAACATTAAAAAATAAATCACTGTTGGGCCAGCCCATGGCTCACTCGGGAGAGTGCGGTGCTGATAACACCAAGGCCCCGGGTTCGGATCCCATATAGGGATGGCTGGTTGGCTCACTGGCTGAGCGTGGTTCTGACAACACCAAGCCAAGGGTTGAGATCCCCTTACCAGTCATCTTTTAAAAAATTAAAAAATTAAATATTAAATATTAAATAAATCACTGTTGACAAAGGAACCAATACAATTCAATGGAGAAAGTATTGTCTTTTCAACAATTGATTTTGGAACAACCAAACATCCACATGCAAAAAAAAAAAAAAAATGGATCTAGAGAAAAGTCACCAAAGTGGCAAAATAGGAGAAATCTGGCTTTATTCTCCTCACATAGAAAACAAGAGCAACTATCCAGTGCCAAGACTATCAGCAGGGATATCCCTAAACTTAACACTGAGGCTATGACAATCCCTGGGGCTACAGAGAAGTGGAAAACCTCAAACATAGTAAAAGAAATGACCTCTCTAACAGCAACCCTTCCCCAAAGCTGCAGGCACAGTGCACAAAAATCCTCCCTCCCCCCACCCCACATGGTTTGTACACTGGAAAAAGTGAGAGCTAGGTGAACAATTAGTTTCCTCACCACTGGGTTCTTTTGCAAGAAAACCATTCCTGCCTCAATTCACAGGAAGCAGCTCAAGTGCCATTTGTAGGCTCCAGGGGAAAATCCATTACTTGCCTCTTCCAACTTCTGGTGACTGATGGCATTCCATGGCCTGTGACTGCATCATTCTAATCTTCCTGTGGTCACATTGCATTCTCCTCTTTTATTTGTGGTCAAATCTCTCTCAGCCTCCCTTTTACAAGGATACTTGTAATTGCATTTAGGGCCCACACAGATAATCCAGTATAATCTTCCCATCTCAATAGTTTAATCATATCTGAAAAGACCCCTTTTCCTCACATGGTAACATTAATAGATTCCAGATTAAAGATTAACACTTGGATATCTCTGGGTGGGAGGGAGATTTTAGAATTTTTAGATGAAGGAAAAAACTGCCAACCAAAAATACTTTACCCAGAAAGGATGTTTTTCAGAAATGAGTGAGAAATAAAAACTTTCCCAGAGAAACAAAACCTAAGTAAGTTCATGACCACTAGACCTGCCTTATGGGAAGTGCTAAAGGGACCTTAAGCTAAAACATAACAAAGCACAAAACTCAATGCTATAAGGAAAACAGAGCCATGTCCAGAATACTTTCGAACTGTAATGATGGCATGTAAAGTAATTTTATCCCTAGTACAAGGGTTAAAAGGCAAAACAATTAATAGCTACTATAGCTAAAGTTACAAAATGTGTATCCCTTTATTTTACAAAATGTCATAAATTCTGACACTAAAAACATAAAATGGGGGGGCGGGGCTGATGAAAGTGTAGAGTTGTTGTATGCAATCAAAGTTAAGTTGTTGTCAGCTTGGGCCGGCCTGTGGCTCACTCGGGAGAGTGCAGTGCTGATAACACCAAGGCCACAGGTTCGGATCCCATATAGGGATGGCCAGTTTGCTCACTGGGTGAGCGTGGTGCTGACAACACCAAGCCAAGGGTTAAGATCCCCTTACCGGTCATCTTTAAAAAAAAAAAAAAGTTGTTGTCAGCTTAAAATAGACTATTACAAGAATAAGATATTCCATGTAAGCCTCATGGTAACCACGAAGCAAAAATCTATAGTAAAAGCAAATAAAAATAGAAAGGATTCAAAGCATACCACTACAGAAAACCAACAAACCACAAAAAGTCAGTAAGCGAGGGGGGAAAAAGTATCTACAAAACAACCAGAAAACAATTAACAACATAGCAGATTAAGTCCTTACCTATTAATAATTACCTTGAATATACATGAATTATATTGTCCAATCAAAAGAAATAGAATTTAAAAATGTATTTTAAAAAACATGATTTAGCTATATGCTGCCTACAAGAGACTCACCTCATTTCTAAGGACAGACATAGACTGAAGTGTAGAAATGGGGAAAAAAATCCAAATAAATGGGACCTAAAAGAGAGCAGGGGTAGCAATGCTTATCTCAGATAAAATGGACTTTAAGTCAAAGACTGTACAAAGAGACAAAGAAGGACATTATATAATGATTAAAAGGTTAATTTATCAAGGACATAACAATTATAAAAACATATGCATTCAATGTTGGAGGACCTAAATAAATAAAATAAATATTAAAGGATCTGAAGAGAGAGACAGAGATTGCAATACAATAATATTAGGGGAATTCAATACCCCACTTTAAACAATGGAAAGATTATCCAGACAGAAAATGAATAAGGATACATTGGGCTTGAACAACACTTTAGACATGATTGACCAGACATATTCCAGAACAGTCTATCTAACAACAGCAGCACATATATTTTTTCAAGTGCACAAAAACATTCTCCATGATAGATTACATGTTAGAGCACAAAACAAGCCTTTGCAAATTTAAAAAGATTAAAGTCATATCAACTATCTTCTGACCACAATGATATAAAGCTAGAAATCAGTAATAGAAGGAATTTTGGAAAATTTACAAATACATAGAAAATAAACTATGTGCTCCTAAACAATCAATACATCAATGAAGAAAAGTAAAAATTAAAAAAAATCATGAGAAAAACAAAAATGGAAACAGAACATACCAAAACCTATGGGACACAGCAAAAGCAGTTCTAAGAGGAAATGTTTATAGCAATAGATGCTTACACCAAAAAATAAGAATCTCAAATAAATAACCTAACATTATAGCTCAAAAAACTAGAAACAGAAGAACAAGTGAAGCCCAAAGTTAGCATGAGGAAGGAAATAATAAAGACCAGAGCAGAAATAAATGATATAGAGACTAAATAATAATAATAGTAGTAGTAGTAGTAGTAGTAGTAGAAAAAATCAGAAAAACTAAGAGTTGGTCTTCTGAAAAGATAAACAAAATCAACAAATCTTAAGCTAGACTAACTAAGAAAAAGGAGAGAAGACAAATAAATAAAATTGGAAATAAAAGAGGAGACATTACAACTTTGCATTACCACAGAAATACAAAGGATTATATGAGACTACTATGAACAATTATATGCCAACAAATTAGATAACCTAGAAGAAATGGATAAATTTCTAGATATGTACAACTTACCAAGACTGAATCATGATGAAACAGAAAATCCAAAAAATCCAATAATGAGTCAGGAAGTTAAATCAGTAATAAAAAAGCCTCCCATCAAAGAAAAACCTAGGACCTGATGGCTTCACTGCTGAATTCAACCAAACATTCAAAGAAAAACTACTATCAATCCTTCTCAAATTGTCCTAAAAAAATTGGAGGAGAAAATACTTCCAAACTCTTTTTATGAGGTCAGTATTACCCTGACACCAAAGCCAGACAAGGACGTTGCAAAAAAAGAAAGAAAATTACAGGCCAATATCCTTAATAAATGCAGATATAAAATTTTTCAACAAAATGCTAACAAACAAATTTAACACATTAAAAAGATCATCCACCATGATCAAATGTGATATATCCCTGGGATGCAAGGATGGTTCAACATATGCAAATCAATAAATGTGATAAATCACATTAACAAAATAAAGGACAAAAACCATATTATCATTTCAATAGATGCAGAAAAAGCATTTAACAAAATTCAACATCCTTTTCTGATTAAAAACTCTCAACAAATTAGGTATTGAAGCAACATTTCTCAATGTAATGAAGGCCATACATCACAAGCCCAAAGCTTACACAATAGTGAAAAGTTGAAGGCTTTTCCTCTAAAATCAGGAACAAATCAAGGATACCCACTCGCACCACATCTGTTCAATGTAGTACTAGAAGTTTTAGACAGAGCAATTAGGCAAGAGAAACAAATAAAAGGCACCCAAATAGGAAAGAAAAAATGAAATTACCTCTGTTTGCTGATGACATGATCTTATACACAGAAACCCTAAAGACTCCACCATCAAAAAACTCTTAGAAATAATAAGCAAATTCAGTAAAGTTACAAAATACAAAATAAACACCAAAAATTAGTAGCATTTATCATTTCTATACACTAACAACAAACTATCTGAAAACAAAATCAAAAGAATAATCCCATTCATAACAGCTAAAAACAAAAATAAAAATTCTTAGAAATAGGGCCGGCCCGGTGGCTCACTGCTACAGTGCGCCACTTGGGAGTGCGGCGGCGCTCCCGCTGAGGGTTCGGATCCCATGTGGAGACCGGTTCCCGCTCACTGGCTGAGCGCAGTGCGGGCGCAACACCGAGGGTTGTGATCCCGTTACCGGTCAGTATAAAAGACAAAAAGAAGAAAAAAAAATTCTTAGAAATATCCCAAGTTCATGGATTGAATAAAATTAATACTGTTAAAATTTCCATACCGCCCAAAGTGTTCCACAGATTCTACACAACCTCTAGCAAAATTCCAATGTTACTTTCTATAGCAATAGAAAATTATTTTCTAAGATTGATTTGGAACCACACACACACACACATACACATACACACCCTAAATAGCCAAGGAAATCATGAGCAAAAAGATAAAGCTGGAAGCATCACATTACCTGATTTTAAAGCTATAGTAATCAAAACAGCATGGTACTGGCAAAAAAAAAAAAAAAAAAAAAAAAAAAAAAAAAACCAGTCACACAGACCAATGGAACATAATAGATAGCCCAGAAATGGACCCACACATAAGCATGTACAGTCAATTGATTTTTTATAAACATGCCAAGAATACACAATGGTAAAATGATAGTCTATTCAATAAATGATGCTGGGAAAACTAGATATCCCCATGCAAAAGAATCAAATCAAACTCTTAGACACCATATACAAAAATCAACTCAAAATGGATTAAAGACCTAAACGTAAACTAGAAGTTGTAAAACAACTAGAAGAAAATATATGGGGGAGGGGAGGGGGAACCACACAACTTTGGTCTGAGCAATGATTTTTTTTGGATTTGACCCCAAAAGCACAGACAACAAAAGCAAAAATAGACAAATGGGATGACATCAAACTGAAAAGCTTCTGTATAGAAAAAGAAACAATTAACAGTGTAAAAATACAACCTATGGCTTGAGAGAGAATATTTGTAAGCCACACATCTGACAAATAAACAAACAAAAAAATTAAAAATGAAGGACCTGAATAGACATTTCTCAAAATAAGACATTAAAATGGCCAAGAGATATATAAAAAATGCCCAACATCACCAATCATTAGGAAAATACAAATTTGAAACACAATGAGATTATCTAATATGTCAGAATTACTATTATCAAAAATACAAAAGGATGTATTGGTGACAATGTGGAGAAAAGGGAAACCTTATACACTGTTGGTGGGAACATAAATTAGTACAGCCTTATAGAAAATTGTATGGAGGTTCCTCAAAAAAGCCCTAAAATTACAATTACCATATGTCTTAATCTATTTTATGTTGCTGTAACAGAATACCACTGACTGGGTAATTTATTTATCTGTAGCAAGGATGGTTCTAGATCTGTAAAGCAGCTCTGTAATAGTATTTTTTGTAATTAATAAATTATTACAGTTGCAGGCAAATAAAAGAAAAAATGTATTTGGCTCATGGTTCTGGTGGCTGGGAAGTCCAAGAGCATGGTGCTAGCATCTGGTGAGGGCCTTCTCACTGCCTCATCCCATGGCAGAAGACAGAAGGGCAAGGGAGCATGAGAGAGCAAAAGAACAAGAGAGGGCCAAACTCACTTTTATAAGAAGCCACTCTTGTGATAATTAACCCACTCCCATGATAACAACATTAACCCATTAGTGAAGGCAGAGCTCTCATGACCTAATCACCTCTTATTAGGCCCCTCTTCCCAAAACTGATGCATTGGTGATAAAGTTTTCAACACATGAACTTTGGGGGACACATTCAAATCATTGCACCATATGATCCAACAATCCCACTTCTGTATATTTACACAAATCAGTTTGTTGAAAAAATATCTGCACTCCCGAGTTCTTTGCAGCACTATTTACAATAGCCAAGTTATGGAATCAACCTAAGCATTTATCAATAGATAAATGGATGAAGAAAATGTGGTCTATATATGAGTACATACACAATGGAATATTATTCATCCTTTTTTTTAAAAAAAGGAAATTCTATCATTTTTGACAACATGGGTGGAATTGGATAACACTATTCTAAATGAAATAAGCCATGCACAAAATGAAAATATCCATCTTCTCACTCATAGAAGCAGAGAGTCGAATGGTGGTTATAGAAACTGGGGAGGTCAGGGAAATGGGTGATAATAATCAAAGGTTACAAAATCTCAGTTAGACAGGAGGAACAAGGTTTTTAAAAAATCTAATGCATAGTAGTGAGTATAGTTAATAATAGTGTATATTACACATTTCAAATTGCTAGCAGAATAAATTTCAAATGTTCTCACTACAAAAAAATGATAAGTATTTGAGGTGATAGATATGCTAATTATTTTGATTTACTTATTCCACATTGGGAGATCTTTTCCAAGATGGTGGATTAGAGATGCCCAGTGCCCAATTCTCCTGCAAAAGGGATCCAGAGAAAGGAATGGACATCTAGGATCAGTGCAGAAGGAATTCTCCCTTGCGGCAAGAAGAATCTACTTAGCCACGAGCACTTCCCAGTGGTAACTCTCCTCTTGCTCCTGCCCTAGGCTGCCCTCGCCACTGCTGCAGTCACCTACACATTTTCTAGGCCCAGAGCTGAGGTCCATCTCCCCCACAGGAATTTATCCTACCCCCTTCAGTGGACATCAGCACAACCCACTGTTTGGCCTATGCTGCCTGCAGCCATGGCCCCAACTGCTGGAGTCCCATATCGGGCAGATACGGCCCTGGCCACTGCATGGCCCCCAGAGTACTGAGTCTACCTAGAACTACTGAGACTATAGAATCTATCTGGAACCAAAACTAAAACATCCCACCCAACAGGCAACATAAAACAAATCTACAAGAGGGACTCTGTCTCCTCAAAAGCCACTCCAGAGTAATAGAAGAAGCAATTGCTTCACTAGATGACCATACATCAATGTAGGGATACTAGAAACTTTTTTTAAAAAAAAAGAAAATATGACACCACCAAAGGAATACAATAATTCTCAAGTACCAGAATTCATAGGGCAGGAAATTCTTGAAATGACTGAAAAGTAATTCCAAGCAATAACCTTAAGGAAACTCAGTGAGATATAAGAATACTCAGATAGACAACACAATGAAATGAGAAAAAACGGTCCAAGACATGAAGGAAGAAATTAACAAAGTGGTAAATGCTGTAAAAAATGATGTAGCAGAATTCCTGAAACTGAAACATTCATTCAACAAAATAAAAACTAAATTCAAGAGCTAAGCAGCAGGCTAGAGCAAGCAGAAGAAAGAATTTCTGATCTCGAAGAAAGCCTTTTTGAATTAACCCAAGCAGACAAAAAAAGAAAGAAAGAAAGAAAGAAAGAAAGAAAGAAAGAAAGAAAGAAAGAAAAGAAAAAAGAATTTTAAAAATTAAGAAAATCTTCGAGAGCTATCAGACAACCTCAAGTGCACAAACATCCAAATCATGGGTATTCCAGAAGGAGAGGAAAAGGGAAAAGGCATTGAAAACCTGTTCAAAGAGAAAATAGCAGAAAACCTCCCAAGTAATAGTAGAGTTATGACTTCCAGATCCAAGAGGCTCAAAAATCCTCAAACAGATTCAATCCAAAAAGGTCCTCTCCAAGACACACTGTAGTCAAACTGGCAAAAGAGAAAAGCATCAAGACACCTACCTATAAGGTAGTCTCCATCAGACCAAGAGAAGACTTTTCAGCAGAAACTCTACAGGCCAGAAGAGAATGGGATGGTATACTTAAAGGACTAAAAGAAAAAAACTAAGAACAGCTGGTTAGCTCAATTGGTTAGAGAACAGCCCTACAACACCAAGGTCATGGGATCAGATCTCAGTCCTGGCCAGCCACCTAAAGGGAAAAACAAAAAGACAAAGAGAAAAAAAACTTCCAGCCAAGAACACTACACCCATCAAGGCTATCCTTCAGATATGAAGGTAAAATAGTGTGTTTCCCACATGAAAAAAACTGTGGGAGTTCACCACCACACAACCAGCCCTACAAGAAATCTTCAAGGGAGTCTTGCATCTGGAATCCAAATATCAATAATCACCACCATGAATACACAATAAAGAACAAATCCCACTAGTACAGCACACAGGCAAACAATAAAGAGAAAAAAATTATATCATACCACCTCAGAAAAACAACAAAAACTGAAGACAATCAACAACAGGGAAAGAAAGGAACAAACATACTTAAAACAACCAAAAAGTGTAATGAAATGACAGGAGTTAATACCTTTCAGTAACAACCCTAAATGTAAATGCACTGAACTCCCCACTACAAAGACATTCAGTGGCCAGATGGATTAAAAAGCTAGACTCAACTATATGCTGCCTACAAGAAACCCACTTCACCTGTAAAGATTTACACAGACTAAGAGTGAAGGGATGGAAAAAGATAAACCACACTATTCTTATATCAGATAAAATAGACTTTAAACCCAAAACTATAAAAAGAGATAAAGAAGGCCACTATATAATGATAAAGGGACCTATCCATTGAGAAGACATAACAATCATGAATATATATATGCACCCGGCATTGGAGTACCTAGATATATAAAGCAAACACTACTACACCTAATGAGAAAGATGCACCCCAATGCAACAATAATTGGAGACTTGAGCATCCTCTTAGCATCGGACAGGTCATCTAGGCAACAAATCAACAGAAAAACACAGGATTTAAACTACAGTTTAGATCAACTGGATTTGGGGGACATCTACAGAACATTTCACCCCAAAACTAGAGAATATACATTCTTCTCATTGTCACAAGGAACATTCTCTAAGATAGACCACAAATTAGATGACAAATCAAGTCCCAACAAATATTTAAAAATTGAAATCATTTGAAGTATCTTCTCAGACCACAATGGATTAAAACTAGAAACAATAACAAGTGAAACTATGGAAACCATACAAATTAAATAAAAATTAATTATGTGGAAATTAAATGACATGTTCCCGAACGATTTAGGGGTCCAAAAAGAAATAAAACAAGAAATCAAAAAATTTCTTGAAACTAATGATGATAATAATAATAATAATATTATTATTATTATTTTCATTATTATAAGAAATAAAGGGCAACATCACACCAAAACTTATGGGATACTGCAAAAGCAGCACTAAGAAAAAAGTTCATTGCAATAAATGCTTACATAAAAAGAATAGAAAGACTTCAAATAAGTAACCTAACACTACACCTCAAAGACCTAGAAAATCAAGAACAATCCAATCCCAAAGTTAGTAAGTGAAAAGAAAGAAATAAAATACAAGCAGAACTAAATGAAATAGAGACCAAAAATACAATACAAAAGATCAATGAAACAAAAAAGTTGGGTTTTTGAGAAGATAAACAACATACACAAACCATTAGTCAGATTAACTAAAAAGAGAGACACCCATATAACAAAAATCAGAAATGAAAAAGGAGATATCATCACTGATGGCACTGAAATACAATGAATCATTAGAGACTACTATGAATAACTATATGCCAAAAAATTTGAAAACCCAGAGGAAGTGGGTAAATTTCTGGACACACAAACTACCAAGACTGAACCAAGAAAAAATAGAAAACACAAACAGACCAACAATGAGCAAAGAGATTGAAGCAGTAATCAGAAGTCTTCCAACAAAAAAAGCCCAGGACTGGATGGCTTCACTGCTAAATTCTATCAAACCTTTAAAGAGGAAATAATACCAATTCTTTTCAAACTATTCCAAAAAATTGAAACAAAGGACATTCTCTCAAACTCATTCTATGAGGCCAGAATCACCCTGTACCAAAACCAGACAAAGATATAACAAAAAAGGAAAAGTAGAGGACAATATCCTTTATAAATACAGACACAAAAATCCTTAACAAAGTATTAGCAAACAGAATACAGCAGCACATCACAAAGACTAACTGTCATGATCAATGGGATTCATCCCAAAGGTGCAAGGATGGTTCATCATATGCTAATCAATAAATGTGATACACCACAACAACAAAATCAAGAATGAAAACCATATGGCCATCCCAATAGATGCAGAAAAAGCATTTGACAAAATTCAACATTTCTTCATTATAAAGACTGTCAAATTAGGTATAGAAGGATAACATTTCCACATGATAAAAGCCATATATGACAAACCCACTGCCAATATCATCCTGAATGGGGAAAAGCTTTCAGCTTTTTCCTTTAAGGACAGGAACAAGACAAGGATGCTCACTCTCACCACTCCTGTTTAACATAGTATTGGGAGTACTTGCCAGAGCAATCAGACAAGAGAAGGAAATAAAGGACATCCAAACAGGAAAAAACAAAATCAAATTGTCCCTGTTTGCAGATGACATGATCCTATATATAGAAAACCCCAAGGACCCTATCAAAAAAACTCTTAGTGAATCATAAACAAATTCAGTAAAGTTGCAGAATACAAAATCACTATACAAAAATCAGTAGCTTTTTAATACTCCAACAATGAACTAGCAGAAAAAGAAATCAAGAAGTCAAGCACATTTACAATAGTTCAAAAAAAAAAAAAAAAAAGACAACCTAGGAATAAATTCAACCAAGGAGGTGAAAGATCTCTACAACAAGAACTACAAATGACTGCTGAAAGAAATTAAAGAGGACACCAAAAGATGAATTGGATTCATCTTGTTCATGGATTAGAAGAATCAATGGAGTGAAAATGTCCATACCACCCAATGCCATCTATAGATTCAATGTGATCCCCATCAAAATACCAATGACATTCTTCACAGAAATAGAAAAAAAAACAATCCTAACATTCATATGGTACAACAAAAGACCCCAAATAGCCAAAGAAATCCTGAGCAAGAAATAAAGCTGGAGGTATTACCCTTTCTGTCTTCAAATTATATTGCAAAGCTATAGTAACCAAAACAACATGGTACGGGCATAAAAACAGACACATGGACCAATGGAACAGAATAGAGAACCCAGAAATTAACCCACATATTCACAGCCAACTGATCTTTGACAAGGGCACCAAGAACATACAGTGGTGAAAGGACAGCCTCTTCAATAAATAGTGCTGGGAAAACTGGATATCCATACGGAGAAGAACGAAACTAGACCCATACCTCTCACCAAAATCAATTCAAAATGTATTAAAGACTTAAATATAAGACAAGAAATTATAAAACTCCTGGAAGAAAACATAGGGGAAACACTCCAGGATGTACAGCTGGACAAGGACTTTATGAACAATACTCCAAAGCACAGACAACAAAAGAAAAAATAAACTCGTGGGATTAAATCAAACTAAAAAGATTCTGCACAGCAAAGGAAACAATCAACAGAGTGAAAGACAACCTACAGAATGGGAGAAACTGTTTGCAAACTAAATCTGACAGGGGATTTATATCCAGAATATATAAGGAACTCAAACAACTTTACAGTAAAAAAAAGAAAGAAAGAATCTGATTTTAAAATGGGCAAAGGAACTGAATAGACATTTCTCAAAGGAGGACATACAAATGGCCAATAGGTATATGAAAAAATGCTCAACATCACTAATCATCAGGGAAATGCAAATCAAAACCACTTTGAGATATCATCTCATCCCACTTACACTGGCTACTATCAAAAAGAAAGAGAATAACAAATGCTGGTGAGGACATGGAGAAAGGAGAACACTTCTGCACTAGTGGTGAGACTGTAAATCAGTACAGCCATTACGGAGAACAGCATGGAGGCTCCTTAAACAACTACACGTAGAACTACCATGCAATCCAGCAATCCCACTAATGGATATATAACCAAAGGAATGGAAATCTTCATGTCAAAGGGTTGCCTGTACTCCCATGTTTACTGCAGCTCTATTTACAATAGCCAAGATATGGACCCAGCCTAAATGTCCACTGATGGATGACTGGACAAGGAAAATGTGGTATATATACACAATGGAATATTACTCAATCATAAAAAAGAATGAAAGTCTGCCATTTGCAGCAACATGGATGAGGTTGGAGAAAATTATGTTAAATGAAACAAGCCAGGGCTGGCCTGTGGCTCACTCGGGAGAGTGCAGTGCTTATAACACCAAGGCCATGGGTTCGGATCCTATACAGGGATGGCCGGTTGGCTCACTTGGGAGAGCGTGGTGCTGACAACACCAAGTCAAGGGTTAGGATCCCCTTACCGGTCATCTTTAAAAAAAAAAAATGAAAAAGCCAGGCAAACAAAGAGAAATACGACCTGTCCTCACTCATAAGTGGGAGCTAAATAAATAAACAAATAAGCATGAAGAGAGAAACAGAAAAAATGAAAGTAATGACAATCACAAAATACATTGAACTTTTAGAAGGAGAGAACAAAACTGTGGTTACTAGAAGTGGAAAGGGGGAGGAGAAGGGACAGGAGAGAGGAGTTAATGAGAAATTAATGAGAAATGGGTTAATGGACACAAAGAATGATTATATATTATAATTATGAATAATTATCCTTATTTGACAATCACATATTGTGTGCAACTATTGACAGTCAACTTTGCCTCCCAGAAATGTGTATAATCAATTACACCTCAATAAATAAAATTTTTAAAATTTTTTAAATTAATTTTTAAAATATTATTATTATTATTCCACATTGTATTCATAGGTCATACCATCACTTTGTTTGTGTTTTGTTTTGTTTTGGGGGGTTTTTGTCTTTTTTTTCATGTCCAGCAACGGATTGCAACCCTCGGTGTTGCGCCCGCACCTCGCTCAGCCAGTGAGCAGGAACTGGTCTGTATGTGGGATCCAAACCCTCGGCGGGAGCGCCACTGCGCTCTCAAGCGGCGCACTGTAGCAGTGCGCCACCGGGCCGGACCGATAGCATCACTTTGTACGCCATAAATATATACCATTATAAACTGTCAATTTACAATAAAATAAAAAAATTTTTAAAAATGTTTTCAAAGATCCATCTTTTGTCTTTGTAAATTTTCCCTAGATTTGTTTTCAATTTTGTTAATTTCTGCTATGTTTAATTTTTTTTACTTGTACTTTGGGTTTATTTTGTTCTAAATTATTGTGAGAGCACCTATATGATTGATTTTAGACCTTGTTTTCTAATATAAGCACTTTAAACTATAAATTTCCTTCCAAGCATTGAAGTAACAATATTACACAATTTTTGGCATGTTGTATTTTCATTAATATTTATTTCAAAGTATTTAAATTTTTGTGTGTGTGTGTTCTCATCTATGACACATGGATTTTTATAGATGTATGTTGGTTAATTTGCAAATATTTAGAATTTTCCTAGATATTTTAATATTTAATATTCTACACTAGGTACTTCACACATATGTATCTCTGTATTCTTACAATATACTTGTGAAACATTGTGAGGAAAATAGAGTAATTTAGTCAGGCCCCCTCACCTCATGTCCAGTTGGGGGTGGTGCAGCACATTCTTTGTAAACAAGTTATGTGGGGGTGGAGATAGTGCTGCATGAATGCCCATGTATTTTTAGCTTGTTGCTATTCTTGTGTGTTCTGCAGTGTGTGAGTGAAGCAGTGACTCTGAACTGCTGGTCAGCAGAGCTTGTGTCTAGAAATAAAGACTATACTCTCTTCAACAACAGTTCCAAGGACCTTTTCCCTGTTACCCAGCTNTGAGTGAAGCAGTGACTCTGAACTGCTGGTCAGCAGAGCTTGTGTCTAGAAATAAAGACTATTCTCTCTTCAACAACAGTTCCAAGGACCTTTTCCCCGTTACCCAGCTTGTAGACCTACCTGCATGTGAAGGGTTTGTGACCCAGGCTGGACAATGAGCCTGAGGTGTCTGTGAGCTCCAGACCCAGCCCTAGCTTTACAAACATGTATTATTATATCACTTCCCATAGACAGAAACTGAGGCTTAGTTTTCTCAAAGTCACAGAGTGAAAAATAAATGGAATTTTAACCAAGACAGTCTTTCTCTAGAGCCAGGGCTTTTTATCACAGTATTGTATTACACCTCCAGGCCTGATTCCTCTTGGGAACATAGAGATCATTTGGACACAAACCCTGTCCTCGAAGAACTCACTAGGAAAGAGGAGTTGGCAGGAGAAGTCAAGAGCTACAGAAATAATCCATTTGCCTGCCTCACCCTTAGGCTACCCCTGTATCTTAAGCCTTCTCAACCCAGTACACCTGCCATCTCAGAAAATACCACCTAGTTTGGCATAATTCCACCCCACTCCCATATGTACTCTGGCACCGTCCTCAGCCACCTATTGGAAAATTGCCCTTGTCACACACCCGCAACCTCTGCATGGGTTCTTTCTATTCCAATCTGAATGGTCCTCCCATTATTCAGTCAATAAGTATTTAGCATGCTGTGTGCAGTGCCAGTTTTAATGCTCCCAACAAGTTTGTCAGATAAGGATTGTTGAACCTGTTACAGAGGGAAAAACATCATTCTGGGGAGGACTTGAGAGGAACATATTCAATTAGTCAGTCAGTCAATCAGCAAACAAAAACATGTCTTTCTCATGTCTGCTCAGGGATGTGCAATGCTGTTGATAAAGACAGACCTGTCCCTTTCATCTGAGCTTATTCAACCAGAGAGCGACCACACAGAGACCCCAGGCTAGGATGGTGGAGGAACAAGGGGGCCAGAGTAGGCCCTTGACTAAGCTTGGCAGATCAAAGCTTCCTGTAATGGATTTCTGATCTCAGACCTGAAGTTAAGAAATCAAAACTCGGGCTGGCCCGGTGGCGCACTGCTACAGTGCGCCACTTGGGAGCGTGGTGGCGCTCCCGCCAGGGTTCGGATCCCACATACAGACCGGTTCCCGCTCACTGGCTGAGCGAGGTGCGGGAGCAACACCGAGGGTTGTGATCCCGTTGCCTGTCCTGGTCCAGTACGGGCATGACACTGAGGTTTGCGATCCGTTGCTGGACACGAAAAAAGACAAAAAGGAAAAAAAAAAAAAAAAAAAAGAAATCAAAACTCAAAACAAGTAGGTAAACTATGATAAACTGAGAATTTTCTTCACAAAACACCTCCAAATTTTCCAAATTCTGTAGATGTTTTAGCAAGAAACATATAATAAAACAGATAATAAAAATTATTTTTAATGTTTAGCTGAAATAATTTCCACTTATGGCCACAACAGAGTAACTGAACTAACACTTTCCTGTCAACAACTGGAAAACAGAGAAAAATATACAAAATAAATATTTTCATACATTGGACAACAGGCAGGGCAAGAATGCAATTACCGAAGGTAGAAAAACAAATGAGATGAGCTCTGTGATAGCTGGGCTTTGACCTGGAGATCATTTCTGGTTATTGTCACAAAGAGAAAGAATCCAGTCAGATCACGGCAGTCTTACCCAGCTGCGGAGACAGAGATTGGACTTCAAGGAAGCTGAAGTGGCTAATATTTGTGGTACAGAGTACTGAAGAGGAGGACACTACACAGAAGAAAGAGCTCTAAAAGTCTGCTTAGGGTCCTGTTGAATCATTGGCTGAATATAGAGATGCACAGGTTTAGGCTAAGGCTCCACAAAGCTGAGAGGAAAAAAAGCTACTGAGAAATGAACAGACTATTAAGCAGCTAAAAGATAAATATTTTTATCCTGACATGACTTGAAAGATGTTTGAGTTCCAACCAAGCAAAGTGGAAAGACTTCACTGAACACCTAAGTATTCAATAGCGACCTCAGAATGCCTTAGGGGTAGGAATAAATTTGTCTAAACTAAAGGCTACACTGGACCATCACCTTAAAACAAGGCTCAAAAGAGTCAAACTGGTCTACAATTAATTGCCTTCCAAAACAAAACTCAGCACTCATTAAAGGAAAACAACAAAATCCTGACATTTATCAATACAACATTCACGGTGTCCATCATCAAACAAAATATTTTAGAAATGTTAAGATACAGAAAAACTAGGAGAAAGTAAAACACAAAGAAAAAAGCAGATCCCGAGATGATAAAATTAGCAGATAAGGACTTTAAAACAGCTATTTTAAGTATGTTCAAAAATTTAGAGAAAAACATGGCACAAACTGAATAAAGAAAAGGAAACTGTGGAAGAGAAAAAAAAAAAAAGGAAATTCTTGCACTGAAAAATGCAATAGCTGAGATAAAAAATTTACTGCATGGACTTAAGACCAGATCAGACACCAAAGAAGAAAGGTTTAATGAATTTGAAGACAAAAGACTGTACCCAGAACATATGTTTTTAAACTCTTACAACTCAATAGTAAGAATCAAATGCACAATAAACAGCATGTGCAAAAGATTTGAATAGACCCTTTACACAGATATGCAAATAAGCATATGCAAGACATCATTAGTCATCAGAGAAATGCAAATTAAAATAATAATGAGATATTTTTACACACCCACTAGAATGGCTAAAATTAAAGCCAAGTGTGGAGCACATGTGGAGCAACCAGAATGCTCATATATTGCTAGTGTGAATGTACAATGGTACAACCACTTTGAAAAAATAGTTTGTCAGTTTCTTATAAAGTTAAATATACATTGCAATATGTATTAGTTTTCCATTGCTGCCATAACAAATTATCAAAAACTTGGCTTAAAACAATTCAGATTTATTATCTTACAGTTCTGTAGATCAGAAATCCAATATGAATCCACTGGGCTAAAACCAAAGTGACAGCAGGGCTAAATTTCTTTTGGGGGCTTTAGGAAATAATGTTTTTTCTTGACTTTTCCAATTTCTAGAAGTCAACAAAATTCCTTGGCTCATGGCCTCCTTTCTCCATCTTCAAAGCCAGCAAATTTAAATCTTTCTTTCTGACCCTTTACCATCATTATATTCATATTCTCTCTCTCTCTCTCTCTCTCTCTCTCTCTCTCTCTCTCTCACCTCCTCCACCCTGCCACCTCACCCCATAGCTTGAAGGTTCTCCACTTTTGACTTCCTGGATGAGCCAGAATAATCTCATCTCAAGGTTTATAACCTTAATTACATCTACTAAGTTCCCTTTGCTATTTAAGGTAAAATATTCCAGAGATTAGAGTGTGTACATCTTTGGGGTGGGGAATTATTCTGCATACCATGCTATACAACCAAACAATACTTTATCCCTAAGTTTATACACAAGATAAAGGAAAACCTATTGTCTTGGTCTGGTTTTGCTGCTATAACAGAACACCTGAGACTGGGTAATATATAAAGAACAGACATTTCTTGGCTCATACTTCTGGAGGCTGGAAAGTCCAAAATCAAGGGGCAGGCATCTTGCAAGAACCTTCTTGCTGCATCATCCCATGGCAGAAGGGAGAAAGGCAAGAGAGGGCCAAATTTCCCTTTAATAACAGCACAAATCCCACCTGTAAGGGTGCAGCCATCACGGCCTAATCACTTCTTTTTTTTTTTTTTTTTTTTTTTTTTTTTTTTGACCGGGAAGGGGATTGGAACCCT
>NW_007729481.1:209059-211504 GCF_000696425.1 Galeopterus variegatus
TTTTTTTTTTTTTTTTTTTTTTTTTTTTTTTTTTTTGTGACCGGTAAGGGGATTGGAACCATTGGCTTGGTGTCGCCCACACCGCACTCAGCCAGTGAGCACACCGGCCATCCCTATATAGGATCTGAACCCACGGCGGGAGCTCCACTGTGCTCCCAGCACTGCGCTCTCCTGAGTGAGCCATGGGGTTGGCCCCTAATCACTTCTTAAATGTACCACCTCTTAATATGGTTACAATGGCAATTAAATTCCAATATGAGTTTTGGAGAGGACATTCAAGCCATACCACCTATATCCACATAAACCCTAATACATGAACGTCCACAAAATTTTTATTAATAATCATCAAAAACCCAAATATGCAAATGTATAAACAAATTGTAGAATATTCCTACAATCGAATACCATTTGACAATAAAAGGAAATGACCTACAGTTTCCTGCAATGATATGGATGAATATTAAAAACATTGTGCTCCCCCACCCTGATTTGACCTGGAAGGTGGCACCAGCAGCAGCTAGAGCAGGCCCCTCCAAGGTGAGCTGAGGAGACCCATGCCATGCAGGGGGCACCTCCCCCTTGGACCCATAGGGAGGTGCCAGCAGTCGTGGCAGGCTCCCTGGAGGCTAGCTGAGACCCACATGGCACTGGGAGCTCATTCTAGGCCACAGATTCTGGAACAGGACCCAAAAGAGTGTAATATAGCCACTACCACACCTACTGTCAAGCAAGGACAATTCACCACCACAGTAGCAGGCATGGCCACTCTACAGGTAACCTACTGCTCACTCAACTACACTGATATAAGAAAAGTCACCAGTAAAGCCTGCAAATAGAGGAAGAAATCTTTATCCTCATAGCCAACCTCAGAGTAAAAGAAGAAGTAAACCCTCTACTAAATGACCAAACATCAATGAAGAAATGCTAGAACTACAAATAAACAAGAAAATATGGCGCCACCAAAGTAATACAGTAATACTCAAATTTCAGACTCCATGCAACAGGGAATCCCTGAAATGTCTAAAAAAGAATTCTGAGCAATGATCTTAAGAAAACTCGAAGAAATAAAAAAAGAATCAATTAGAGAACACAATGAAACAAGAAAAAATATCCAGAATATGAAGGAGGAAATTTACAAAGAGATTAACACCTTAAAAATGAGTGTAGCAGAATTCCTAGAAATGAATGATTCACTCAATGCAATAAAAAACACAACAGGGAGCTTGAGCAGCAGAGTAGAGTAAGCAGAAGAAAGAATTTCAGATCTCAAAGATGGTCTTTTTTGTGCCGGCCTGGTGGCACACTGGAGAGTGTGCCACTTGGGAGTGCAGCGGCGCTCCCACCAAGGGTTCGGATCCCATGTGGAGACTGGTTCCCGCTCACTGGCTGAGCACGGTGTGGGCGCAACAACAAGGGTTGCGATCCTGTTGCCGGTCCCCGGTGCGGGCACGACACCAAGGGTTGCGATCCCATTACCGGTCAGTAAAAAAGACAAAAAGGAAAAAAAAAAAAGATGGTCTTTTTGAAATAACCTAGGCAGACACAAAAAAAAAGAAAAAGAAAAAAGAATTTAAAATAATGAGGAAAATCTAAGAGAGATAGCAGACAACCTCAAGCACTCTAACATCCAAATTGTGGGTATTCCAGAAGGGGAGGAGAAAGGAAAAGGTGTTGAAAACCTATTCAAGGAAATAGTAACAGAGAACTTCGCAGGTGCCTGGAAAGACACAGTCCTTCAGATCCAGGAAGCTCACAGTTCCCCAAACAGATTCGATCTAAAAAGAACCTCCCCAAGACACATTATAGCTAAACTTGCAAAGCTCAAAGACAAAGAGAGAATTCTAAAAGCAGCAAGAGAAAAGCATCAAGTCACCTATAGGGGTACCCCTATNACACACACAGACTAAAAGTGAAGGGATGGATATATACCATGCAAATGGAAACCAAAAATGAGCAGGAATAGCTATTCTTATATCAGACAAAATAAATTTTAAGTCAAAAAACATAAAAAGAGACAAAGAAGGCCACTATATAATGATAAAGAGATCTATCCAGCTAGAAGACATAACAATCATAAACATGTATGCAACCAATACTGGAGCACTCAGATATATAAAGCGAGACCTAAACAAAGAAATAAGCCCTAATACATTAATAGTGGGTGATCTGACCACCCCTCTCTCAGTATGGGACAGATCTTCCAGGCAACAAATCAACAAAGGGACACAGATTTAATCTACACCTTAGACCAACTAGACTTGGCAGATATATACAGAACATTTCACCCAACAACTAAAGAATATACGTACTTCTCATCAGCTCATAGAACATTCTCCAGGATAGACCACATATTAGGTCACAAATCTAGTTTCAGCAAATTTTTTAAAATTGAAATCATTCCAAGTATCTTTTCAGACCACAATGGACTAAAACTGGAAATTAATA
>NW_007729481.1:211883-214542 GCF_000696425.1 Galeopterus variegatus
AACAAATCAACAAAGGGACACAGATTTAATCTACACCTTAGACCAACTAGACTTGGCAGATATATACAGAACATTTCACCCAACAACTAAAGAATATACGTACTTCTCATCAGCTCATAGAACATTCTCCAGGATAGACCACATATTAGGTCACAAATCTAGTTTCAGCAAATTTTTTAAAATTGAAATCATTCCAAGTATCTTTTCAGACCACAATGGACTAAAACTGGAAATTAATAATAAACGAAAATCTGGAAACTATACAAATACATGGAAACTAAAAAAATAGACTCCTAAATGACCTGTGGGTCCAAGAAGAAATTAAATCAGGAAATCAAAAAATTTCTTGAAACTAATGAAAATAAAGATACCTCATACCAAAACCTGTGTGATACTGCAAAAGCAGTACTAAGAGGCCAATTTATTGCAATAAATGCTAACATCAAAAGAACAGAAAGATTTCAAATAAATGAACTAACACTATGCCTCAAAGAACTTGAAAAACAACAACAATCCAAACCTCAAGGTAGTAGACAGAAAGAAATAATTAAGATCAGAGCAGAACTAAGTGAAATAGAGACCCAAAAACCAATAGAAAAGATAAACAAAACAAAAAGTTGGTTTTTTGAGAAGATAAATAAAATAGACAAACCATTAGCTAGGTTAACAAAAAAAAAAAAAGAAGAGAGAAGACCCAAATAACAAAAATCAGAAATGAAAAGGGAGACATTACAACTGATACCACAGAACTATGAAGAATCATTACAGACTATTATAAACAACCGTATGACAACAAATATGAAAATCTGGAAGATATGGATAAGTTTCTAGACACATGCAAACTACCCAGACTGAACCAAGAGACAGAAAACCTGAACAGATCAATAATAAGCAATGAGATGGAAGCGGTAATCAGCAATCTTCCAACAAAGAAAAGTCCAGGTCTGGATGGCTTTACAGCTGAATTCTATCAAACTTTTAAAGAGGAGTTAATACCAATTCTCCTCAAACTATTCCAAAAAATTGAAACAGAAGCTACTCTCCCAAACTCATTCTATGAGGCCAACATAACTCTGATACCAAAACCAGATAAAGACACAACAAAAAAAGAAATTACAGGCCAATATCCTTGATGAACCTAGATGCAAAAATCCTCAACGAAATATTAGCAATCAGAATACAAAAACAAATTTAAAAAATTATACACCGTGATCAACCGGGATTCATCCCAGGGATGCAAGGACAGTTCAACACACAAAAGTCAATAAATGTGATACATCACATCAACAAACTCAAGGACAAAAACCATATGATTATCTCAATATATGCTGGAAAAGCATTGGACAAAATTCAACATCCCTTCATGATAAAGACCCTCAACAAATTAGTTATAGAAGGAAAGCATCTCAACACAATAAAAGCCATCTACTACAAGCCTACCACCAGTATCATTCTGAAGGAGGAAAAACTGAGGGCTTTTCCCTTAAGGACAGGAACAAGACAAGGATATCCACTCTCACCACTTCTATTTAATGCAGTACTGGAGTACTAGCCAGAGCAAATCAGGCAAGAGAAAGAAATAAGGGGAGTCCAGATTGGAGAAGACAAAGTCAAACTGTCTCTATTTGCAGATGACATATTACGTATAGAAAAATCTAAAGACTCTATCAAAAAACTCCTAGAGCTGGTTAATAATCCCTTCAGCAATGTTTCAGGGTTCAAAATAAATGCTCCCAGATCAGTTGTATTTATGTACTCAAGTAGTGAACTAACAGAAAGAGAAATAAAGAAAATAAGCCCATTTACGATTGTCACAAAAAAAAAATAAAATAAAATACCTAGGGATCAATTTAATCAAGGAGGTGAAAGATCTCTACAATGAGAATTACAAATCACCACTGAAGGAAATTAAAGAGGACATGAAAAGATGGAAAGATATTCCATGCTCTTGGACTGGAAGAATTAACATTGTGAAAATGTCTATACTACCCAAAGCTATCTACAGATTCAATGTAATCCCTATCAAAATACCAATGTCATTCTTCACAGAAATGGAAAAAACAATCTTAACTTTCATGTGGAGTAACAAAAGACCCCGAATAGCCAAAGCAATCCTGAGCAAAAATAAATAAATAAATAAAGCTGGAGGCATAACACTACCTGACTTCACATTATACTACAAAGCTGTTGTAACCAAAACAGCTTGGTACTGGCATAAAAATAGGTACTCAGACCAGCGGAGCAGAATTGGGAACCCAGAAATCACCCCTCAGGCTTACAGCCATCTGATATTGGACAAAGGCAACAAAAATCTACATTGGGGAAAAGACTGCCTCTTTAATAAGTGGTGCTGGGAAAATTGGATATCCATATGCAGAAGAATGAAACTAGATATGCATCTCTCACCATATACAAAAATCAACTCAGAATGGATTAAAGACTTAAGTATAAGACCTGAAACTGTAAAATTACCAAGGGAAAATATAGATGAAACATTTCAGGAACTAGGTCTGGGCACAGACTTTATGAACATGAGCCTGAAAGCACAAGCAGCAAAAGAAAAAATAAGTAAATGGGACTATATAAAACTAAAAAGCTTCTGCGGGCCGACCCCGTGGTGCACTGGAGAGTGCACCCCTTGGGAGCGCGGCGGCGCTCC
>NW_007729481.1:215542-217411 GCF_000696425.1 Galeopterus variegatus
CGCAGTGCGGGTGCAACACTGAGGGTTGCGATCCCATTGCCGGTCAGTAAAAAAGACAAAAAGGAAAAAAAAAAAAAAAGCTTCTGCACAGCAAAGGAAACAATCAACAGAATGAAACAACAACCTACAGAGTGGGAGAAAATGTTTGCTAACTATGTATCTGACAAGGGATTAATATCCATAATATACAAGGAATTCAAGCAATTACACAGTAAAAAAACAAATAATCCAATCAAAAAATGTGCAAAGGAGCTGAATAGACATTTTTCAAAGGAAGACATACAAATGGCCAAGAGGTACATGAAAAAATTCTCAACATCACTAGTCATCAGGGAAATGCAAATTAAAGCCACAATGAGATACCACCTCCCTCCAGTTAGACTGGCTATAATCAAAATGACAGTGAATAACAGATGCTGGCGAGGGTGTGGAGAGAAGGGAATGCTCCTGCACTATTGGAGGGACTATAAATTAGTGCAACCACTATGGAAAACAGTATGGAGGTTTCTCAAACAACTACAGATAGATCTTCCATATGATCCAGCAATCCCACTTCTGGGTATGTACCCAGAGGAATGAAAACCATCGTGTCACATGGATACCTGCACTGCCATGTTCATCGCAGCTCTGTTTACAATAGCCAAGATATGAAACCAACTTAAATGTCCATCAATGGGTGATTGGATAAGGAAGATGTGGTATATATACACCATGGAATACTGCTCTGCCATAAAAAAGAATAAAATTCTCCTGTTTGCAACAACATAGATAAGCCCAGAGAAACTTATGTTGAGTGAAATAAGCAAAGCACAGAGGGATAAATACTGCATGTACTCACTCGTAAGTCGGAGCTAAGAGAGAAAGAAGGAAGAAAAGAAAGACCACAGTGTTGCGTGGGACTTGCAGAGGGAGAGAACATGCCTTGGGATACAAAGTGGAGTGGGGGGTAAAGGGGGAGGGGGAGAAAGGTTTGGGATAATTGGGTGGGAGACATGGGGTACAATCGCAATTTGCGGTAACGAGCATGCTGCCAGTATGGATCTGGCCTTCACATTTCGAGCACAAGGGGTGACGATCATCTTTGTACCTCATGAATATTCATAACCAATAAAAAAATAAAATGAAGCTATAAAAAAAAACCCATCGTGCTGAGCAAAAGAAGCCAGACACAAAAGATCACATATAGTATGATTCCATTTGTATAAAATTCTAAAACAGAAAAATAAATCTGTAATGACAAAGCAAACCAGTTGTTGTCCGGAATGGGAGTGGGGAGAAATGACTGTAAATGGTTATGAGGAGGGGCAGCCCGGTGGCGCACTCGGTAGAGTGCGGCACTTGGGAGTGTAGCGGTGCTCCCGCCGAGGGTTCGGATCCCATATAGAGATCTGTCCGCTCACTGGTTGAGGGCGGTGCGGGAGCGACACCGAGGGTTGCGATCCTGTTGCCGATTGCGGTACAGGCGCGACACTGAGGGTTGCGATTCGGTTGCAATTCCGTTACCGGTCACGAAAAAAGACAAAAAGGAAAAAAAAATGGTTATGAGGAAAAGTTTTAGAATGATGAAAAAAAATGTTCTCCATCTTGATCAGAGTGATGTTATATGGATATATATATTTGTCAACACACATTGAATTTTACACTTAAAATGGATGCATTTTATTTTTCATAAGTTATACTGTAATAAGATTAGGAAAATGTTTAGCTCTTCCAAGATAAAAATTTTAAATCTAGACGCTAGAAAAAAAGAACAGAAAATAAGATTAATGAGCACAGGACTTAATGTTGCTGCTTCCCTGGGAAATATTCAGATTCAGTAATGTAGGCTTCTTGGTTTTTTAATAACCAAAAATGGGAGAGAAAGCCTTA
>NW_007729481.1:217989-220128 GCF_000696425.1 Galeopterus variegatus
TGGTTTTTTAATAACCAAAAATGGGAGAGAAAGCCTTACACCTGTCTGAGTCCATAAGCATTAACAATGCGGGAGATCAAAAATTAGGCTCCAATTGTGGTAGATTTGGTACTTTAAAGCCCCAATATTTCATGCCTCCCTATTCCATGCCCTTTGATTATGCCTTCCCACACTTGGCTTGCACATCTTTGGTTCTGGCCACCGTGGGGAAAATCTAACTTGCAAACACGGAGCATAACAAAGTGCTTCCTAACTTCTACTTCTATCAGAACTCAACTACCATTATAAAAACATACCAGGGCTAGTCCACCAGGGAAATAATAAAGACACATGAAAGAGAGCCAGATCATTTAATCCAAGGCCATTCTAGACCACCCATCTCACAGCCAATCCACTAGCTGACTGCTGATGAATTAGTGATCCCAGCCCAGTTCAGCAGAACCATCCAGTCAATTCATTTGTTAATGAGAAATAATAACTTGTTTTAAGCCAGTAAGTTTTAGGGAGATTTGTTAGCAGTGATAACTAACACATTACAAAAAGCACAGATCTTCATAAAGCTATACCTCTAGTGAGAGGGTAGAATAAAAAAATCTGCTGAGTGACACAGTAAAATGATGAGGGAACTACTTTGTTCTTATCTTGGGCTCTGGATAAGGAAAAGAAAATTTACTTTAGAATTTTTAGTGTAGGTCAATGACTCACATTAGTTTGCTCTTCAAAGCAACACTATCAGTATGGTTGCAGAGAACCTAAAACTAAGGAATAAAAAATAAAAAATAGTTCCAGTTCAGTGTTAACTCTGAAGCATATGGGAGAATTGAAAACATAATTAGGGAAAAGAGACTACCAAAAAAAACTAGGTAAAATAGAAAAGAAAAAAAAATTCTAGAGATGAAAACCATGAAAACTGAAATTTCAAACTCAGTGGAGAATAATTAGACCATAGAGGGATATAAAGAAGGCCTTTACTCCTGTGGTGACGACAAGAAAAAAAAAAGACAAAATAAAAAGCCATACTCTTCTGTAAAGGTAGCAAAGAATGGTGATTATAAGGAAGACTAGAACTGAAATACAGAAATACAAGGTCTTTATGGGTGAGTAGAGAGCTAGGAAAGCTCTTATACCTTGGGAGGGCACCTAGTCTGAGTATGGGTGATGAAAGAGCACATCTGCCATAGACAGAATTTTTAGGAATAAGAAGACAGCTGAGACCTAGATAATGGTGTGAGCTGGTGGAACTGTCTGAACTCTAGAAGAGTTCTAAAGTCAATTACTCAGGCTTATATTTCTCTCCACTAACTGCCACTTTTAAATATTGCCCAGAAAGAGTAAAGTTACAGCTGGAAAGAGAAAAAAATTTTGCAGACCCATGCATTCTCATGATTCTTGTATTCCCTGTCAAAGCTGAATCAAAAGGTCTAGTGTTTAACAGAAAAGTAAGGTGGCTATAGTTAACAATAACTTATTGTATATTTCAAAATAGATAGAAGAGAGGATTTGGAATGTTCCCAATACAAAGAAATGATAAATGTATGAGGTGATGGATTACCCTGATTTGTTACACATTGTATACATGTATTAAATTACCACATGTACCCCATAAATATGTACAATTATGATGTATCAATTTTCAAAAGTTGAATCCAAAAGTAAATTAAAATTAGATGTGGACTTCCAATCAAGATGGTGGAATTCCCAGCATCACTCTCTCCTACAATCACCCAACTTACAGCTATTAAAAAGAAACAACTACCAAGTTGGGGCCACTAAAACTCGGGGGAGGAGAGACCTGCGGAGTTCATGAAGGCAGGAGAAGCCATGATGAGAGAAAGAAAGGACCACTCCAACCGTTTCAAGCCTCAGTCATTTCAAGGCTGCCCTGGTGAGCACACAGAGCAAGAGATGACAAAAGCCTCAGCTGTACCCTTCATATGAAGTTGCTTGGAGGTGGCAAGGGAGAAGAGGGCCTTGGTGACTCCCAGGCCAGCAAGACCACTAACAGTGTTCCTGTGTATGCACATAGGAGTGAGGGGCCATAGACAACTGAAAAAAGGAGCCACTCAGAGGCCAGTGAGTCTTCACAAGGGACATGTGCATGGCTCATCCCATGGGAAGTGTTTGGAGTGCAGGGGGTGG
>NW_007729481.1:220800-222760 GCF_000696425.1 Galeopterus variegatus
TCTTCACAAGGGACATGTGCATGGCTCATCCCATGGGAAGTGTTTGGAGTGCAGGGGGTGGGGGAGACAGGCTCACCAGGGGAACACTGGGACACAGCAAGGACAGCTGTCTGCCCTCCAATCAGCACAGGACCACTCAGAGGAGACTGGTCAGGAATACAGAACAGAAGGAGGTACAGTTTGCTGAAAAGACTCAGGCCCAGACCAGAGTTTCCACACAACTCATGTGTATCAGACCTCACAAGACTTGGAAGTACTTACGAGGTCAACAATTAAAACCTGAGCTGCACAAAAAGCCTTCCGCAGAGAATCAGCAGCAAAGCAGCAATTTAGCTCAACCACAAGGCTCAAGTGCTGGCTCCCACAGGAAGTTCCCCCATTTTAGAAGTAAGCAAAGGACAACAAATTAGTTCCAATGTAGAGTTTAAGTGGTGGGAACAGCAAATAATGCTACACAGAACTGATGGGAAAAAAAACCCCACAGATCAGAGGCAGAGTTCTGATATTAACCAGTAAAGGTCTAAAACAACCAAAGAACACCTATAAATCCTAGAAGGACTCGAAGGCCCCTAAGCTCCCAAGCTGGAGTTGGGCGAGGGCCAAGGGTCTTAGCCATGCACTCCTGACATCCACATCCAGCCCAGCAATGACCACCAAGCCACTGCTGGAAGCACCCTGGGCTACCAAGCCAAAGTGGGGAGCACTGAGGGCATCAGCCTTGCTCCTGCAAAGTCTGCATCTAACCCAGCAATGACCACCAAGCAGCCACTGGAAGCACCCTGGGCTCTCCAGGTAGGGGTCTAAGGGCCTCAGCCACATTCCCCCAAAGTCCACATCCAGCCCAGCCATGACCAAGCCACTGCCAAAAACCCTCTGTGCTCCCCTGCTGGAATGAGGGGAGCGCCAGTGGCCTCAACCATGCCTCACTTCCTTCCTTCTCCTCCCACCCTATCCCACTCTTCTTTCTCCTCTCCCCCTTCCCCCAACTGCTCTGCAACATCTTAAAATGTAAAACTATAATAACAAATGAATAAGTTTTAAGGAAAAAACTACCTGGGGGCCCAGGTCTTGGAGCCAGGGACCAGACCCCCTGTCCCACAACCAGACACACCACCAGTGCCCCGTGGCCCTGTCCAAGGACCCAAGGCATAGAGAAGGGGTCCAGACACCCCTCCTGCAACCAGACACACCACACCAGCACCTCAGGGCCTGCCTGAGGACCCGAGGTATTGAGAAGGGGACCAGAAACAACCCACAACCAGGCACACAACCAGCACCAAGGAGCATGCCAAAAAATCACCTCCATGTGGGTGGCCCACCACAGCCACCACAATAACCAGGGCTGCCATGAAAGCACCTAGACACCACAACCACCACGCAGATGGTCTGCCAACCACTGGAGTGCATTGACACAAGGGAGGTCACCAGCAGAGATAAAGAAAAGAAGAGGATGTCTCTCTCCACAAAGCCCATTTCAGAGTGACAGAAGAAGCATCTGCTCTGTGATAATATTGGGGGACCTGATTATACCTCTCAGCATTGGACAGATCATCTAGGCAACAAATCAACAAAGTAACCATTATTATTTCAGAAGGAGAGAAGAAATCTAGGGTAATTAGAGGGGAGAGAGGGAGAGAGAGGGGCATAGGGAGAGATTGGACAAGGGGTGTAAAGAATAATTACAATTAGTAACAATATATATGCTAGTAATATCGATTTGATCAATATATCTCAATGTTGAACCCCCAAAATATGTATAATCAATTTTGATTCAATAAACAAAATAAATTTTAAAAAAAGAAAAAATTAGATAAACCTGAAAGCTAACATCTTTCCAAATGAAATACTGACAAGATAAGGAAAGACTAACCCCTCAGTGGTGACAGTGCAAAAGTTTGGTGTCAAACTACTTAGAGGTAAACTCAAGGTATTTAAAAATGTGGTTCAGTCTCAACTCAGC
>NW_007729481.1:223287-228020 GCF_000696425.1 Galeopterus variegatus
ATCATCTAGGCAACAAATCAACAAAGTAACCATTATTATTTCAGAAGGAGAGAAGAAATCTAGGGTAATTAGAGGGGAGAAGGGGAGAGAGAGGGGCATAAGGAGAGATTGGACAAGGGGTGTAAAGAATAATTACAATTAGTAACAATATATATGCTAGTAATATCGATTTGATCAATATATCTCAATGTTGAACCCCCAAAATATGTATAATCAATTTTGATTCAATAAACAAAATAAATTTTAAAAAAAGAAAAAATTAGATAAACCTGCAAGCTAACATCTTTCCAAATGAAATACTGACAAGATAAGGAAAGACTAACCCCTCAGTGGTGACAGTGCAAAAGTTTGCTGTCAAACTACTTAGAGGTAAACTCAAGGTATTTAAAAATGTGGTTCAGTCTCAACTCAGCTCAACTCTGGGAGAAATCTGAATGATTATCCTTTCATACTAAGCTCCAAACAAAAAAAAACAGCTTGTATTTCCTGTACAATAAACAAAACAAAACAAATATCATTATTCAATCTCTACTTTTCATTTATATATAATGTTTGAAATACAATTTAAAAATAACAAACCATACGAATAGGCAGAATAACATAGCATAATCCAGAGAATAAATAACCAGTAGAAACAAACCCATAAATGACAAGTTACTGAAGTTAGCAAAGATTTGAAAACTACTATGATAAATATGTCAAAGAATTCAACAATGTCATGAGATAGGATATTTCTTGAGAGTGACAGAATACTAAAAACCCAAGGGGAAAAGTAAAATACAGTTAAAGTTTCAAATAGAAAGTTAGACAACTCTAACAAATTAGTAGACCAGAAAAGAGATTAAAGTAATTAACTAGAATGCAGCATAGAGAGATAAAAAGATGAAAATAAAACAGAGTAAGTGATATGTATCATAGAACAGGAAGGTCCAAAGTAAAAGAAGTTCATAATGAAAGAAAAGAAAGATAGGGAAGGGCCAGCCCGGTGGCGCACAGATCCCACATGCTGACCGGCCGCTCACTGGCTGAGTGAGGTGCGGGTGCAATGCCGAGGGTTGCGATCCCGTTGCCGGTCCCGGTCCGGTGCGGGCGTGACACTGAGGGTTGTGATCCGTTGCCAGTCATGAAAAAAGACAAAAAAAAAAAAGAAAGAAAGAAAGAAAAGAAAGATAGGGAAGATAATGTTCAAATAGTTAATGGCTGGGAACATTGAAAATTGATGAAAAACAAATCCTCATTTTAAAATATACATAAAAATTGCTAAGGGAGAAGGGGCAGAGCAAGATGGCCCAATAGGATCCCCCAGCAATTGTCTCCCCACAGAAACATCAATTTGAGTAACTATCCACACATACAGGAAAGTTCCTTCACCCTTCACAAGAGCTAAGGAAACCAGGTAAGAGATCACAGTACCTGGTTTTAGCATAATAATAAGAAAAGGGACATTTAAGAGGGTAGGATGGAGAGAGTCACATTGCCAGCATCACCCCTCCCCTAACTCCAAACAGCACAGCACAAAGAGATGCAGCTCCCCTGGGAGAAGGAGAAGAATGTGAGAGCAGGATTTTGACTTGAAGCCCAGTGATGGGCCAACCATAGTGAAACCCAACATTGGACAGAATCCCATGGTCCCTGACCCCAGGCCAGTGTTTGCAGAATCCCTAGACCTGCACCAGCACCAGATAGAAACTTGTGGTCTCATTGAGTCAAACTCATGTCTTGGCCTGCATAATTGCCAGCCATCTACAACAGCCTCAAGCCACAAATTAACTTCAGCAGCAGGCGGCAGGCCATTGCAAGTTGGGCCTTGGGCATAATTCTGTGCTGAGCTGGTTTCAGTGGCTGTGGGTTCAGGTGCAAACCAGTGTTACAGCATCCATGGTAACCATTGAACTGCCTGTTCCATCCTTCACCAAATCCCAGGCAGCAGTGTGCAGAGAGATATTGTCCTCTTCGGGGAAGGAGAGGGAAGTAAGATGGTACCTTGGAGCCCAGTGCCAGGCCCAGCATTGTGAGGCCCAGTGTCAGAAAGAGCCTTGCAGCACCTTACCCCAGGCCCATGGAACTACCCAAGCCCCCAGGCAGAAACTCACAGACCTGGTAGGATAAACAACGCTCTTTAAGGCCTTTCCCAATCCAACCTAGTTGGAACACACCAACTGGAAATTCATGCCAAATCTGGACTTAGGGTACCATCTAGTGCTAAAATAATGGCACTGACCATGGGTTCAGAGAACATAATAATAATCAGCCCGATCTCTGAAAAGACAGGCAAAAACAAAGCCAGAGTGTGAAGACTGGAATAAATACCTAATCCTTTAATGCACAGACATCATTGCACACCCATAAGCATCAAGAACATTCAGGAAACCATGATGTCACCAAGCAAACAAAATAAGGCACCAGACACTGACCCTAAAGTAATAGAGATGTGTAATTACCGAGACCTCAAAATAGCTATTTTAAGAAAACTTAACAAACTTCAAGAAAACACAGAGAAACAATTCAGAATTTATCAGAGAAACTTAACAGAAAGATTGAAATAATAAATAAGTAAAACAGAAATCCTGGAACTAAAAAATACAATGAACAAAATGAAAAATGCAATAGAGGGCATCAACAACAAAATTCATTAAACAGAGGGAAAAAACAGTGAGCTAGAAGACAGCTTATTTGAAAATACACAGATGAAGAAGGAAAAAGAATGAAAGGCAATGAAGAATTGTTACAAAATCTATCAAAAGAGCAAATTTTCACATTGCTGAGATTCAAGAGCACCTTGAAAATGTCAAAGGGGTAGAAAATTTAGTCAAAGAGCTAATAACAGAAAACTTCCCAACCCTAGAGAAAGATACAAATATCCAGGTACATGAAGGTCAAATATCACCAATTGGATTCAACCTAAATAAATCTAATCCAAGACATATTATAATCAAGCTCTCAAAGGACAGAGACAAAAAGAGTATTCCAAAAGCAGCAAGAGAAAATAAGTAAACATATAAGGGAGTTTCAATTCACCTGGCAGTAGATCTCAGCAGAAACTTTACAGGCCAGGAGGGAGTAGAATAATATATGCAAAGTGTTGAAGGAATAAAACTGCCAACCAAGAATACTGTGTCCACCAAAGCTATCCTTCAGAAATGAAAGAGAGATAAATACTTTCCCAGACAAGCAAATGCTAAGGGAATTTATTTTCACTAGACCTGTCTTATAAGAAATGCTAAAGGGAAATTTTCAAAGTGGAAGAGAGAGAGAGCACGAGAGAGTGAGCGCTAATCTGTAACAAGAAAACATCTGAAGATATAAAACATTTGAAGGTAAGAGTAAGTATACAGACAAATCCAGAATAATAGTGTTATATCTTTAGTACAAAGACTAAAAGACAAAACTATTAAAATAATAATTACCACATTTAGTCAAGAGATAGGCAACATAAAAAGAGTAAAATGGGACATCAAAAATTCCAAATGTGGTAGAGAATGGAATTAAAGTGTAGAGATTTTGTTTGTTTATTTGGGGATTTTTGTTTTGTTTTGTTTCTTTTCCTATTTTTACAAAGTTAAGTTGCTATCAGTTTAAAATAACTTAGTATAACTATAAGATGTTTTTGGTAAGCCTCAGGGTAAAAAAAAAAGGCAAAAGCCTATAACAGATACCAAATATAAAAAGCAAGGAATAAAAACACACTACTAGAGAAAACCATCTAACCACAAAAGATGACCATAAGAGGGGGAGAAAGGAAGAAACACAAACAGAAAGGAAGAACTACAAAACAGCTAGAAAATAAGTAAGAAAATGATGGTACTAAGCCCTTACTTATCAAAAATTATCTAAAATGTAAATGTATTAAAGTTTCCAATTAAAAGACACATGACAGTAACTGAAAGATAAAATAAGAAGATCCAATTATATACTGCTTAAAAGAAACTCACTTCACCTGTACAGACACACATAAACTGAAAGTGAATGGATGGAAAAAGATATTCCACACAAATGGAAACCAAAAGAGAGGAGGAGTACCCATACTTAGAAAAAAGTGATTTCAAATCAAAAGTTGTAAAAAGAGACAAATAAGGTCATTATACAATGATAAAGGAGTCAATTCTGCAAAAGGATTAACAACTGTAAATATATATGCACTCAATAACAAAGCAACTAAATATATAAAGCAAGTATTAATAGACCTAGGGACAAGTAGACTTTAATACAGTAAGAATAAGGAACTTTGTCACCCCACTGTCAGCAAATGAACAAATCGACCAGACAGAATGATAAATGTTTAAGTGATGGGTATGCTATCTACCCTATGTGAATCATTGTACAGTATATGCATGTATTGAAAAACACGCTGCATCTCACAAATATGTACAATTAAAATAAAATTTTTAAAAAGATCAGAGCAGAGGGCCGGCCCCGTGGCACACTCAGGAGAGTGTGGCGCTGGGAGCATGGCGATGCTCCCGCCGCAGGTTTGGACCCTATATAGGACTGGCTGGTGCACTTACTGGCTGAGCGCGGTGCAGGCAACCCCACACCAAGAGTTGTGATCCCCTTACCCATCACGAAAAAGACACACACAAAAAAAAATCAGAGCAGAAATAAGTGAAACAAAAACTAAAAATCTGTAGATATAATTAACAAAAAGAATAAAGTGATTGGAATAAACTTAACCAAGGAAGTGAAAGACTATTATACTGAAAACTACAAAATGATGAGAAAAGAAATTAAAGACA
>NW_007729481.1:229020-238070 GCF_000696425.1 Galeopterus variegatus
GACACTGAGGGTTGTGATCCGTTGCCAGTCATGAAAAAAGACAAAAAAAAAAAAGAAAGAAAGAAAGAAAAGAAAGATAGGGAAGATAATGTTCAAATAGTTAATGGCTGGGAACATTGAAAATTGATGAAAAACAAATCCTCATTTTAAAATATACATAAAAATTGCTAAGGGAGAAGGGGCAGAGCAAGATGGCCCAATAGGATCCCCCAGCAATTGTCTCCCCACAGAAACATCAATTTGAGTAACTATCCACACATACAGGAAAGTTCCTTCACCCTTCACAAGAGCTAAGGAAACCAGGTAAGAGATCACAGTACCTGGTTTTAGCATAATAATAAGAAAAGGGACATTTAAGAGGGTAGGATGGAGAGAGTCACATTGCCAGCATCACCCCTCCCCTAACTCCAAACAGCACAGCACAAAGAGATGCAGCTCCCCTGGGAGAAGGAGAAGAATGTGAGAGCAGGATTTTGACTTGAAGCCCAGTGATGGGCCAACCATAGTGAAACCCAACATTGGACAGAATCCCATGGTCCCTGACCCCAGGCCAGTGTTTGCAGAATCCCTAGACCTGCACCAGCACCAGATAGAAACTTGTGGTCTCATTGAGTCAAACTCATGTCTTGGCCTGCATAATTGCCAGCCATCTACAACAGCCTCAAGCCACAAATTAACTTCAGCAGCAGGCGGCAGGCCATTGCAAGTTGGGCCTTGGGCATAATTCTGTGCTGAGCTGGTTTCAGTGGCTGTGGGTTCAGGTGCAAACCAGTGTTACAGCATCCATGGTAACCATTGAACTGCCTGTTCCATCCTTCACCAAATCCCAGGCAGCAGTGTGCAGAGAGATATTGTCCTCTTCGGGGAAGGAGAGGGAAGTAAGATGGTACCTTGGAGCCCAGTGCCAGGCCCAGCATTGTGAGGCCCAGTGTCAGAAAGAGCCTTGCAGCACCTTACCCCAGGCCCATGGAACTACCCAAGCCCCCAGGCAGAAACTCACAGACCTGGTAGGATAAACAACGCTCTTTAAGGCCTTTCCCAATCCAACCTAGTTGGAACACACCAACTGGAAATTCATGCCAAATCTGGACTTAGGGTACCATCTAGTGCTAAAATAATGGCACTGACCATGGGTTCAGAGAACATAATAATAATCAGCCCGATCTCTGAAAAGACAGGCAAAAACAAAGCCAGAGTGTGAAGACTGGAATAAATACCTAATCCTTTAATGCACAGACATCATTGCACACCCATAAGCATCAAGAACAACCGATCTCTGAAAAGACAGGCAAAAACAAAGCCAGAGTGTGAAGACCGGAATAAATACCTAATCCTTTAATGCACAGACATCATTGCACACCCATAAGCATCAAGAACATTCAGGAAACCATGATGTCACCAAGCAAACAAAATAAGGCACCAGACACTGACCCTAAAGTAATAGAGATGTGTAATTACCGAGACCTCAAAATAGCTATTTTAAGAAAACTTAACAAACTTCAAGAAAACACAGAGAAACAATTCAGAATTTATCAGAGAAACTTAACAGAAAGATTGAAATAATAAATAAGTAAAACAGAAATCCTGGAACTAAAAAATACAATGAACAAAATGAAAAATGCAATAGAGGGCATCAACAACAAAATTCATTAAACAGAGGGAAAAAACAGTGAGCTAGAAGACAGCTTATTTGAAAATACACAGATGAAGAAGGAAAAAGAATGAAAGGCAATGAAGAATTGTTACAAAATCTATCAAAAGAGCAAATTTTCACATTGCTGAGATTCAAGAGCACCTTGAAAATGTCAAAGGGGTAGAAAATTTAGTCAAAGAGCTAATAACAGAAAACTTCCCAACCCTAGAGAAAGATACAAATATCCAGGTACATGAAGGTCAAATATCACCAATTGGATTCAACCTAAATAAATCTAATCCAAGACATATTATAATCAAGCTCTCAAAGGACAGAGACAAAAAGAGTATTCCAAAAGCAGCAAGAGAAAATAAGTAAACATATAAGGGAGTTTCAATTCACCTGGCAGTAGATCTCAGCAGAAACTTTACAGGCCAGGAGGGAGTAGAATAATATATGCAAAGTGTTGAAGGAATAAAACTGCCAACCAAGAATACTGTGTCCACCAAAGCTATCCTTCAGAAATGAAAGAGAGATAAATACTTTCCCAGACAAGCAAATGCTAAGGGAATTTATTTTCACTAGACCTGTCTTATAAGAAATGCTAAAGGGAAATTTTCAAAGTGGAAGAGAGAGAGAGCACGAGAGAGTGAGCGCTAATCTGTAACAAGAAAACATCTGAAGATATAAAACATTTGAAGGTAAGAGTAAGTATACAGACAAATCCAGAATAATAGTGTTATATCTTTAGTACAAAGACTAAAAGACAAAACTATTAAAATAATAATTACCACATTTAGTCAAGAGATAGGCAACATAAAAAGAGTAAAATGGGACATCAAAAATTCCAAATGTGGTAGAGAATGGAATTAAAGTGTAGAGATTTTGTTTGTTTATTTGGGGATTTTTGTTTTGTTTTGTTTCTTTTCCTATTTTTACAAAGTTAAGTTGCTATCAGTTTAAAATAACTTAGTATAACTATAAGATGTTTTTGGTAAGCCTCAGGGTAAAAAAAAAAGGCAAAAGCCTATAACAGATACCAAATATAAAAAGCAAGGAATAAAAACACACTACTAGAGAAAACCATCTAACCACAAAAGATGACCATAAAAAGGCAAAAGCCTATAACAGATACCAAATATGAAAAGCAAGGAATAAAAACACACTACTAGAGAAAACCATCTAACCACAAAAGATGACCATAAGAGGGGGAGAAAGGAAGAAACACAAACAGAAAGGAAGAACTACAAAACAGCTAGAAAATAAGTAAGAAAATGATGGTACTAAGCCCTTACTTATCAAAAATTATCTAAAATGTAAATGTATTAAAGTTTCCAATTAAAAGACACATGACAGTAACTGAAAGATAAAATAAGAAGATCCAATTATATACTGCTTAAAAGAAACTCACTTCACCTGTACAGACACACATAAACTGAAAGTGAATGGATGGAAAAAGATATTCCACACAAATGGAAACCAAAAGAGAGGAGGAGTACCCATACTTAGAAAAAAGTGATTTCAAATCAAAAGTTGTAAAAAGAGACAAATAAGGTCATTATACAATGATAAAGGAGTCAATTCTGCAAAAGGATTAACAACTGTAAATATATATGCACTCAATAACAAAGCAACTAAATATATAAAGCAAGTATTAATAGACCTAGGGACAAGTAGACTTTAATACAGTAAGAATAAGGAACTTTGTCACCCCACTGTCAGCAAATGAACAAATCGACCAGACAGAATGATAAATGTTTAAGTGATGGGTATGCTATCTACCCTATGTGAATCATTGTACAGTATATGCATGTATTGAAAAACACGCTGCATCTCACAAATATGTACAATTAAAATAAAATTTTTAAAAAGATCAGAGCAGAGGGCCGGCCCCGTGGCACACTCAGGAGAGTGTGGCGCTGGGAGCATGGCGATGCTCCCGCCGCAGGTTTGGACCCTATATAGGACTGGCTGGGGCACTTACTGGCTGAGCGCGGTGCAGGCAACCCCACACCAAGAGTTGTGATCCCCTTACCCATCACGAAAAAGACACACACAAAAAAAAATCAGAGCAGAAATAAGTGAAACAAAAACTAAAAATCTGTAGATATAATTAACAAAAAGAATAAAGTGATTGGAATAAACTTAACCAAGGAAGTGAAAGACTATTATACTGAAAACTACAAAATGATGAGAAAAGAAATTAAAGACACAAACAAATGGAAAAACATCCTATGCTTACAGATTAGAAGGCATAATTTTGTTAAAATGTCCATACTACCCAAAGCAATTTATACATTCAATGCAATCCTTATCAAAATTCCAACGGCATTTTTAAAGAAATTAACTGTCCCTGTTTGCAGCTGACATGACCTTGTACATAGAAAAACCTAAAGACTCTGCCAAAAATTTTTTGGAACTTCTAAACAAATTCAGTGAAGTTGCAGGATACAAAATCAATATACAAAAATACAAAAAAAATTCAGTAGCATATCTATACACCAATTAAAAACTATCTGAAAAAGAAACCAAGAAAAAAAATCCTGTTTACAATAGCTACCCCCCAAAATAAAATATTTAGGAATAAATTTAAACAAGGAGATGAAACACCTGTACAAAGAAAACTATAAAACATTGATGGAATAAATTAAAGAGAACACAAATAAATGGAAAGCTACCCCATGTTCATGGAGTGGAAGAACTAATATTGTTAAAAGGTCCATACTTCACAAACAATCTACAGGTTCAGTGTATTCCCTATTAAAACACCAATAACATTCTTCATAGAAATAGAAAAAAAAATTCTAAAATTCATATGGAGCCACAAAGACCCTAAATAGCCAAAGCTATCTTGAACAAAAAGAACAAAGTTGGAGGCATCACACTACCTTTCTTCAAAATGTACTACAAAGCAAGAGTAACAAAAACTGCATAGTACTAGCATAAAAACAGACATAGACCAATGGAACATGAGAGAGAAAACCCAAAAATAAATCCACACACTTATAGCCAACTAATCTTCGAGAAAGGCCCTATGAACATACATTAGGAAGGACAGTCTCTTGAGTAAATGGTGCTGGGAAAACTGAAGATTCATATGCAGTAGAATGAAACTGGACATCTATCTCTCACAACATACAAAAATCAACTCAAAGTGGATTAAAGATTTAAATGTAAGATCTGAAACCATGAAACTTCTTGAAGAAAACATAGGAGAAATGCTTCAGGACATTGGTGTGGGCCAAGACTTTATGGAGAAGACCTCAAAAGCACAGGCAACCAGAGCAAAAATAGGCAAATGGGATTATATCGAATTAAGAAGCTTCTGCACCACAAAGGAAACAATCAACAGAGTAAAGAGACAACCTACAGAATGGGAGAATATATTTGCAAGCTATGCATCTGACAAGGGGTTAATATCCAGAATATATAAGAAACTCTCTCTATATATGAAACTCAAACAACTCAACAGCAACAAAATAATAAAAATAATTGTGTTAAGAAATGAGTAAAACACATGAATAGACATTCCTCAAAAGATATACAAATGGCCAATAGGTATATAGAAAAAATGTTCAACATCCCTAATGATCAGGAAAATATAAATCAAAACTAAAATGAATATCATCTCACTCCAGTTACAATGGCTATCATCAAAAAGACAAAAAATAACAAATGCAGGTGAGGGTGTGGAAAAAGGGGACCTCATATACTATTGGCGGGAACATAAATTAGTACAGCCATTATGAAAAACAATAAGAAAGTTCCTCAAAAAATTAAAAATAGAGATACCGTATGACTCAGCAATCCTACTACTCAGTATACAAAGGAAATGTAATCAGTTTGTCAAGGAGATATCTGCACACTCATGTTTACTGCAACACTATTCACAACAGCCAAGTCATGGAATCAACTTAATTTTCCATCAAAAGAAGAAGGGTTAAAGAATATGTGGTATATTTACACAGTGGAATACTATTCATACATAAAAAGAATGGAATTCTGTCATTTGTGGCAACATGGATGAGACTGGAAGACATTTTGTTAAGTGAAATAAGCCAGGCACAGAAAGACAAATACTGCGTGATCTCACTCATATATGAAATCTAAAAAAAGATATCATAGAAACAGAGAATAGAATGGTGGTTATCAAAAACTGGGAATGGTAAGTTTTAGTGTTCTATTGCACAGTAGGGTGACTATGGTTAACAATAATATGTTGCATATTTAGCAAGAAGAGAGCATCTTGAGTGTTCTCACCACAAAAAAAAAGTGATAAATGTCTGAGGTGATAGATATGCTAACTACCTTTATTTGATTATTACACATTGTATGCATCATACTCTACCCCATAAATATGTGCAAACATTATGTCAATTAAAAATAAACAAGCTGAAAAAAGAAAATCATAAAGACTCCACCAAAAAAACTATGAGAACTAATAAATAAATTCAGTTAAGTTGCAGGACACAAAATCAACATATAAATCAAAACTCATAACTAAGAAATCATTATCTGCTGTGCAGGAAGAGCAATGCCTCTTTATTATTCCTTCTCAAGATTGGTTTGGCTATTCTGAATCTTTTGTGGCTCCTTACTAATTCTAAGATTGTTTTTTCTATTTCTTTAAAAAAATCATTGGAATTTGGGTAGGAATTGCATTGGATCTATAGGTTGCTTTGAGTAGTATGGGCATTTTAACAAAATTAAGGCTTCCAATCCATAAACATTGGATGTCCTTCCATTTCTTTGTGTCTTTAACTTCTTTCATCAGTGTTTCATGGTTTTCAGTGTACTAGTCTTTCACCTCCTTGGTTAAGTTTATTTCCAATCACTTCATACTTTTTGTTGCTATTGTCTTCTCATTGTTTGTTTGTTTATGGTGGCTGGCTGGTATGGGAATTCAAACCCTTGACCTTGGTGTATAGATTGTTTGTTTGTTTGTTTATGGTGGCTGGCTGGTATGGGAATTCAAACCCTTGACCTTGGTGTATAACACTACACTCTAACTAATTGATCTAACCAGCCAGTCCTTGTTGCTATTGTAAATGGGATTGGTTTTTTTTGTTTTCCTTTCCAGATACTTTCTTGTTAGTGTATAGAAACACAACTGATTTTTGTATGTTGATTTCATGTCCTGAAATTCTATCAACTTTGTTTATTATTTCTAACAGGTTAATTGTGTGGAGTCTTTAGGATTTTCTCCATAGAAAATCATGCCATTCTAGGAACTGGATCCCCCTCACACAACCAGGCACACTGCCAGCACCAAGGAGCATGCCAAAAACCTCACCTCTATGTGGGTGTCACACCACAGCCACCACAATAATCACAGCTGCCAGGAAAGCAGCTAGACACCACAACCACCACGCAGATGGTCTGCCAGCCACTGGAGTGCATTGACACAAGGAGAGTCACCAGCAGAGATAAAGAAAAGAAGAGGATGTCTCTCTCCACAAAGCCCATTCCAGAGTGACAGAAGAAGCATCTGCTCTGTGATAACATAGGGGGACTTGAACACACCTCTCAGCATTGGACAGATCATCTAGGTAACAAATCAACAGAGTAAGCATTACTCTTTCAGAGGGAGAGAAGAAATCTAGGGTTATCAGTGGTGGGAGGGGGGAGGGAGAGGGTTGGGAAGAGATTTGACAAGGAGCATAAAGAATAAGTACGATCTGTAACAATATATATGCTAGTAATATTGATTTGATCAACATATGTGAATGTTGAACTCTCAAAATATGTATAATCAATTATGATTCAATAAAATTTTTTTTAAAAAAGAAGAAAGTTCCAACCATAACCCCTGTGCTGACTGAGCCTGAGTCTGAGACATTAACTTGTTCCTCCCATCACATGTCATTGATCCTGAGCCTCTCAAGACAGGAGCAAGCCCTCCCCTCCTCTTCTTGGCTCATGGCTGGATGTTCCCGAATAGGCGTGGGGCAGGAAGACATGGCCAGCCTGTCTGTGTGTTTAGAACATTCAGAACATTTACATTTAATGTAAATGTTCATTATAAATTTTTTTTTTTAAAGATGACCGGTAAGGGGATCTTAACCCTTGACTTGATGTTGTCAGCACCACGCTCAGCCCGTGAGCGAACCGGCCATCCCTATATGGGATCCGAACCTGGGGCCTTGGTGTTATCAGCACCACACTCTCCCGAGTGAGCCACGGGCCGGCCCTTCATTATAAATTTTTTAAGCAAAGTACAAAAAAGAAAAAACTAAGCCAAAATTTTTCTTGCCAGAGAAAACCACTGTATACATAATAATGAGTAATCTTTCACGCATTATCTATAAGCATGTCTTTGAACATATTGGTACACAGACTTGAATTAACTGGATATTATGAAATCCACATTACTGAAATCTACATTTTCACTAAACAGTATGCAGAATCCTTTCCTGTCACTTTAAATCTATTCCATACTTTCTGTAGCTTCATTGCATAGTAACATATAGAAATGTATCTAAATTCCTATTGGTGGACATTTACTTCCAGTTTAAAAAATTACCATCATCGTACAATCCTTTCTCACTGTTAACATGGCTTATACATAAATTATTAATCTATGATTTCCAGATGGGTATGCATTTTACATTTTGATATATATGTAGGATTTAATATATATTTTGTTATATACTGGACAAACTTGTATTTTTCGCTGCCACCAACAAAATAAATTATTTTAAAGAGACAAGCAAGTAAATGGCAATCCTACCCTAATAATCAACACATTTGATAAAATGTTTAGAAAAATTCAAGATTCCCCCCGCTACTTTTCGTGTGAGTGGGAGAAATAAGGAGATGGAGAACTTGACAAAATTAAAGTTCTTCAAACTTGTCATAGTCCATGTATAAAGAGGTTTGGATTGGACAAAGGCTACAACACTTAGAAATTAATCAGATCAAATGGACTTTGTTGAAAATACTGAGATTTAAAAACCCAAGTACTGTAAATTTGACATTGATTAAGAAGTATTTGTTATCAGAAACTATTTCTGACACTTTCTAAACATTACAGTAAAACTCTGCCTTAACACACAGCACAGGAGTAAAAATTCAATTACATAAAAATGCAGTGTTCCATTTTCACAAAGGTAACTAGAAACAGTGTTTATCAGTTTGTTCTGTCATTTAAAGTGCGCATGCGTGCACACACACACTAAGCTAAGCTAAACAAATTGATTGTATACCGGATAAAAAGAGACCAAACATTAAGAAATTCGGCACAGAGGGCCGGCCTGTGGCTCACTTGGGAGAGTGCGGTGCTGATAACACCAAGGCAATGGGTTCAGATCCCTGTGTAGGGATGGCCGGTTAGTTCACTTGGGAGAGCGTGGTGCTGATAACACCAAGGCAATGGGTTCAGATCCCTGTGTAGGGATGGCCGGTTAGTTCACTTGGG
>NW_007729482.1:0-486 GCF_000696425.1 Galeopterus variegatus
TACTTGCACAAGAATTTCATAAAAGCTTTCTTTTTAATAGCAAAAAGCTGGAAACAACCCAGGTGCCCATCAACAGGAGAATGGATAAATATGTTCTTGTCTATCCAGATAGTGGATAGACAAGATAGCAGTGAAAATAAATAAAATATAACTTCATGTAACATTTTCTTAAGGCTTATTTTGAGTCGAAAGAGAAGATATGAAAAGATGATGTATGACTTTTTTTTCACAAATCAGCCTACTACTGAAGTCTGATAACTTTTTAATGAATGTCAAAGACATGTAAAACTAAGCAATACATTATTTAGCTAGGTGCTATGGATTGACTGTCCCCCAAACTCATTGAAGCTTGACCCCCATTGTAACACTGCTAAGAGGGTGGGAAACTATTTGAAAGCCGGGGCCCTTAAGCAGTGAGTAGATTATGAGAACTGTTCCCCGATGAATGACTGATCCATTCATGGAGTAATGGGCATGGTTCTGATG